>NW_022631042.1:1161231-1317897 GCF_010015895.1 Lontra canadensis
AAGAAAATAAAGACAGCTTGTCATTTAGCAGTTGCCTCCAACTAAATGATTTCCAATTTTCTCTCAAATTCCTGCTCTCTATTTTCAAGTATCCATTAGATAAACTACCTGGAGAAACACCTGGAAATTCAAACTCTATAGGGCAAAAGTCAAATCCATTCACATATCCTCAATCTATGAAAAACAATGGGATTATACTAGGCCAAAGTCAAAATAAAAGTTTTTGGTGCCTTCTGTCAAATATCTCTCATAATCAGCTAATCATGTAATTCCTACTTTGTCAACTCTTCCTTTCTGTTCCCCTTTCCTACTTTACACTATATCCTTTTCTTATCTCTGATTTCTGCAGTCTTTCTGACACCATTTTATTCTAATGAAGAATTCAGATTAGTTTTTCTAAATCATGCTTAGATTATATAATTACACTTAAATAAAATGGCTACCACATTAAATACAGTTTGCTCAAATTAGCTAACACTCAAAATTAAAGCCAACTTAGTTCTCAGGCTTTAACCCTTGCATCCAACAGGCCAATCCAACCGGATCATTTCTCTTCCTAAAACAAGTGCTCATGATGTCCATTCTCCCTAAAAAGATGCAATCCTTTTTTCCTCTTAAGTCCCGCAAACACTCTTTCAAGATTTAATTATAATCTGTCTAGTGATGTAGCTAATTTTGTATTTTCTTATACTCATCTGATATACCTATAAACTATCTCATTGTGGGAACTCTTCTTTATTCTACTTTCTATGTATCATAGAACATAGCTCTGAGTCTTGCACAGAATAGACAAAATAGTCACTGAATGAAAGTTAAAAGTCAGCAAGCTAAATAAAACTTGGCCACTCAAATCTGTATCTAGGAGCCTTTAGTGTCTATAGAAAACCGAGATACCTACTTAGGGAATCCCTTACCTCAGTTTGTGGTAGCTGGTCTGTGACTCAGAGTAAACATGTGGATGTCTTGACTGCAATCATCTTTGTGGTTTGTTGTTCTTTGAAATAAAATATATTTGAAGGAATGTTATCAGTGAAAACACACTTTTCATTCTTTTTCCATACAGGTACTGACCACAGAGAGGACTCCCATATGACTAACACAGTGGAAATACCAACTCTTGTCAAGCTATTTTTTGTCTAGAAGATTGGTGACCATCCTGTCACTCATGATGGCTGCTGAATCAGGGAAAGGAAATGAAAGGGAACCACTGGTACGGTTGGGCGAGTGGCCTGGACACACGCCTACACTTACTGCCAACTATAAGAAGAAGATGAAGAAGACATGACTTAAGTCACCAAAGTAGTTATTTTCACGGTAAATATAAACTTAGTACTTAGCAGATGGCACATAAAATGGCAATAAGTAATAAACAGATTAGTAAATTACTTATTGCCATTTTATGACAATACTTATTTTTAAATATTATATATATGAAGAGAAAATCATATGGAAAACCACAGTTAGCTTATTATAAAGTGTATCAAGAATTCTGTCAAACTTTCTTAAGTCAAACAAACATTTATTATATTTAACGGCACTAAAAGGAACACAAACATTTGGTAGAAATTACAAGTTGTAAATTTGTAACACACAATTAATGATTTCAGAGCCTAATTATATCTACTAATTTATTGTTTTATATTTATATATAAGGTATAATATTTTATTTCATTTTCAGTGATGACAAATAAGGCAGTTGTTAACTATATTCTTGCAAACAAACAAACGAAAAAACCCAAAACACACAGATGTATGGCAAGGACCATTTTTCTTGAAACATCACAGAAAGTAAGTGTAAACTCTGAATTCGGAGTCTCTTGTTATTCATTACTGGTTTCCTGGACTGAGCACGGTGCCTAGAAACTAGGAGACAGTTAATAACCAAAAACTGAGTCAAATTCCATCTACCAGATCTGATTGTGTAACAATTCTGATGGATTTCTGATTTGGCTATAATTATTAGTCCTATAAGATTTTCCTCAGCTTGTATTATAAATTACAAATTAAAAACCTAAACTTGTTTGGCATATGCATTATTTTGATAGGAATGATGATTATACCTTAGTGAAAATAAATAATACATTTTTTCCCAAAAGAATAAAAATCAGCATTTATGATCTACCACAGACAGGATTCAAGACTGATATTTAAGCCAGTCTAGCACTTGGATTTTAGAAGCTCTGATAACCACATTTTGTGGACTTGGAGGAACAGGCAGAACCACTGTAGTTCCTGGCAACACAAAGCATTACTGATGAATATATATATATTTAAAGCATTTCAATTATATGTATAATTTTCATGGTATTGGAGATTTTTTGTTTTAGTCTGTATTTTGTAAAGCTGTGTAGGATTAAAATAAATCCACACCTGATAAACATACATATTTTTGAATATATATACACCCAGATATACTGTCTTACACTACCTTAAGATTTCGTGTGTCTCAACCACTATACTGTGATTCCCTTAAGACTGGGCATGTATAGGACGCCTGGGTGGCTCAGTGGGTTAAAGCCTCTGCCTTCGGCTCAGGTCATGATCCCAGGATCCTGGGATCCAGCCCCACATTGGCCTCTCTGCTCAGCAGGGAGCTTGCTTCCCCCCAACTGCCTCTGCCTGCCTCTCTGCCTACTTATGATCTGTCAGATAAATAAAATCTTTTTTAAAAAATTAAAAAAAAAAAAGACTGGGCATGTATATTACTCAACACTTTATCCACTTATTAGGAGGTTATTGTTATTCTTCAAGATTGAGGCACCGTGACGAGGCAGTAAATCTAGATATTGTGAGAGCATGTGGATTTCATATTCATTTTGAATTTATAGATGACAGAATTTGCTGATGAACTTGACATATGGTATAAGAGAAAAACTGGTGTCAGAGATAATGTGAAAGCTTGGGTATTCATAATTAGCCAGATGAAGCTATCGCGTGTTAAGCTCAGTGATAGGAAATACTTAAATTTTTGCTGATAAACTTTTTGAACGTATTATTAACAGATATTTTTTTCTTGCTATTCACTTTTTGTATTCCCAGGAAACCCTAAGGAATAGACTAAAGAATTTAATTGAATTCTCCCATTCGATATTCAATAATCAAGCATTAATCATGTTACCTCTGGTTGCCTATATGACCAAAGAGAATCAGCCAGCTCTAAATATTTAATCCGCCCAACTGTTCAACACCTGTGAACAGAAAGGCTAATATTTACTAGTTCTGCTATTAATGGAGTTGAATAGATAGCTCTAAGAAAATGATCTGAAGAGGGGTACCTGGGTGGCTCAGTAGGTTAAGCCTCTGCCCTTGGCTCTGGTCATGATCTCAGGGTCCTGGGATAGAGCTCCCGCATCAGGCTCTCTGCTCAGCGGGGAGCCTGCTTCCCCTCTCTCTACGTGCTTCTCTGACTAATTGTGATCTCTCTCTCTCTCTGTCAAATAAATAAATAAAATCTTTAAAAAAAAAAAAGAAAAGAAAATGATCTGGTCAAGCTAAAAAAGAAAAAGAAAATTGTCAGTGTATAACTTGCCAACCTCTCTTAATATAGTGATGCATAGAAATATGATCTACTTTGTGAGGTTAATACAATCAAATTTGTAAAGGGTATAGCAATAGTCAAATAGCATAGCAAAATTGTTTCTTCCTAGAGGAAGTAGATGAAACTGACATAGAGTACAGTCTCACTGCATATACTTCATTCGAATTCAACAACCAGAACATAACTTCTGTGCAATAAACAACTTATTTTTTACAATAGTAATGGTAGATATGCAGTTCATATTTCCATTCATCTTTTTCTTATGTTCATGAGGAAAACTAGTAAGAGATACACTCTATGTGCTTAAAAACATAATTCTCCTTATAAAATAAATATATGCATAAGGAAACAGATTTAAACAATCTCTTTAGAGCATGTTTACCTGGTTTAAGCACTTTTGATTAACATCATACAAGGGAAAAAAGTAAAATTAGCATTTTTTTAAAAAAATGGTTTTAACCTAATAAAAAGAGTAAAGAATGATTTCATGTCCAGGAAATATAACTTTAGAACTATCTCTACATAAGACATAACAGATTCTACATTTTCTTCTAATATTAGCCAGCAGAACATTTGCTGACTTATCATAACAGAAAAAGAATAAATCTTTTCTATGATATATACCGAATATATTCTGAAGTACAGCTGACCCTTATAATGAGGAGGTTAGAAGCACCGATGCCCCTGCACAGTTGAACATCCACATATAAGTTTTGACTCCCCAGAAACTTAAATATTAAAAGCCTACTGTGGGCTGGAAAATAATATAAGAATAATATAAGAAATCATTTATCACATATTTTGTGTATGTATTATATACTGAATTCTTAAATGAAGAAGGAGAAAATGAAATTTTATTAAGAAAATCCTAAAGGGGTGCCTGGGTGGCTCAGTCAGTTGAGCATCTGACTTTGGCTCAGGTCATGATCATGGGGTCCCAGGACAGAGCCCCATGTTGGGCTCCCTGCTCAGTAAGGAGTCTGTTTCCCTCTTTGTCTCTCCCCTCACTCACACTCTCTTTCATTCTTTCTGTCCCTCTTTCAATTAAATAACTAAATAATCTTTAAAAAATCATAAGGAAGAAAAAATACATTTATGGTACTGTACTGTTTTATCAAAACCAAAACCAAAAAATTTATGTATAAGTGGACACATGCAGAAGCTAGTGTTCTCCAAGGGTTAATTGTATATTCATTGTTTCTCAGTTATCAATTATTTGTTTGTATTTATATAGCTTTATGTGTGTTCCTGAAATAGGCTTGCATGATGAAGAGGATTTTTTTTTTAAGATTTTATTTATTTGAGAGAAAGTGTGTCCATGAGCAGGGAGAAGAGCAGAGGGAAAAAATCTCCAGCAGACTGACCAGAGCCTGATGTGGGGCTTGATCTGAGGACCTTGAGATCATGACCTGAGCCAAAACCAAGAGTAGGATGCTTAACCCCCTGAGCCACCCAGGTATCCCTGGAAGTTGAGGACTTCTTCATTTAAATAGTAAGTTGGTATTAAACAGTTTCGTTTCTAATAATAAAATCTCATCACTGAGATGAAGGAAACGTCAAGGAGTTTTAGAGTAATAACGAGGAGTCTTAAAATCCATTATGGATATTTTTGTAGATTGAATAAACAGGATCTCTCATATTGACACTTACTTTTTTCAATGCCTGCAGATACAATTTTCAAATTATAAATTTATTTTATAATATCACCGGCCACATGATAGTGTTTGATTGTTACACATTATCCTGATCAGAAGTTATTGAAAGCATCACTACTACCTAGTGGATACCTACAAAATATGCTCACATTAAAAACCAGATCTTCAGACTTGAAAAAGTGTAGGTACTAATTTATTCCGCCTTAATGAAGTAACTGTCCCTTAACTGATGCAATCTAATCTTCTGCCCTTTTGTCTGTAGTTAGTGGAGATTGAAAACATCTGGATTTGATCAAATATTCACAATCCTCTCATTTAAGTTACATGATTCAGACTATTTTTTTTACATATTTGGAAAGACTAACTATGTACAAAAAAAAGTGGACAGAAGGTCATGCTAACCCTAGATTATTTTGAATTTTTTGAAGCTTCATTGGAAATGCCAATGCCCTATCCTTAGAGTTCTTTACCCTTATTCTACCTGAAAGATGCTCTCATTTTAAACTTCAACCTAAATAAGGCTAGCATTGCCCAAACGCTGTCTTTGTTTAATTACTAGTGCTTAGTTGCTGCTCAACACATGTCAAATACAAGTAATTAAAACTAAAGTGCCCTCAAGCAAAACATTAAAAATCTTGCATTCCAAGGGGCCTCATTAAAACCAGATGACTAGCTTGGCTTCTAGAAAGACTTGGCTACAACATATCTACTTCAAATCCATACTGTCTTACTTGCTTACAGCAGAGAATCACTGACTCAAGAACCTGAGGGTCCTCCAAAGTTTATCTATCCTCTTTCCAAGCAGAGTTTTATTTTAACATGTTGGAGGGAAACTATCTAACATCTCTTTAGAATCACATGCAAGAATTTTCCAAGAAGCCTTGCACCATTAATTTGTATAATTTCTGAGTAAAAAAATAAACAAACAACAACAACAAAAACCCCTTTATTTTGCCTAAATTCCCTTAATACAATCTCATCCCATTAAATCTTGGCCCCTCTGTTATAAAATAGAACAGTGCTAGTTTTCATGGTGTCACTAAATGACATTCCACCCTACATCACCTTCAATACACAGAGAGCACAAACTATGTACGCTCAAAAAAATTGTAAATCCCGGGGCACCTGCGTGGCTCAGTGGGTTAAGCCTCTGCCTTGGGCTCAGGTCATGATCTCAGGATCCTGGGATCAAGACCCATATCAGGCTTTCTGATCAGCGGGGAGCCTGCTTCCCCCCCTCTCTCTGCATGCCTTTCTGCCTACTTGTGATTTCTCTCTCTGTCAAATAAATAAATAAAATCTTAAAAAAAAATTGTAAAGACCACATTTGGTCAATATACATTTTTACCATGTTTGAGCAATTAATACACAATTATTTAACCACTCCTCATTATAGAGTATGAGTTAATATGATACTTCTTTTTCAAGATTCTACTATTTATTAGAGAGTGAGAAAGAGAGAGAGTGTGTGTGAGCAGGAAGAGGAGCAGAGCAAGAGAATCCCAAGCAGTCTCTGTGTTAAGCACAGAGCCCAAAATGAGGCTCTGTGTCATGACCCTGAGTCATGACCTGAGCCAAAACCAAGTGTTTAACCAACTGAGCCACCCAAGGTGCCCCATTAATATCCTATTTCTTTTTCTTAAGATTTATTTATTTATTTATTTATTTGACAGACAGAGGTCACAAGTAGGCAGAGAGGCAGGCAGAGAGAGAGGAAGGGAAGCAGGCTCCCTGCCAAGCAGAGAGCCTAATGCGGGGCTCGATTCCAGGACCCTGGGATCATGACCCAAGCCGAAGGCAGAGGCCTTAACCCACTGAGCTATCCAGGCACCCCTAATATCCGTTTAAAAAACATACATTACATTATATAGAGGAGGTTTCCCGTCATGGACAGTTTAACGAGGTAATAGGTAAATAACCTCATGGAGTTCATGAATGAAGCATAGAAAATACGCATACGATATTGAAAATACTCTCCTCATATTAGATAACTTAGTAAGTATAGTAAGTATAGTAAGTAAGCTTACAATTCCTAAAGCCCACGGTTATTTATCATTTAACAAATAATTGTAAAATCTGCCAATTATACTGCTTAAGCAAGCAGTTTCTTCCTGCCCATCAGCAGAGTACAAAAAAAAAAAAAAATCGATGCATCTTTTCCTTTCTGCTACCGTATCACAGGGTCAACATACAGCTAAGCAGCTTAAAACAGTCTGGTGAGGAGGTTCAGCTTTATGATGCAACATCCAATTTTGACAGTGTGTGAAGGAAAAGACAGTCTTTTGAAGTCCAGGTAAATAATGAGTCACATTTTGTTTCCTCTCACACCTGTTTGCTCTGGATACAGTCTATTAATGAGCACAGGAGGCTTTTTGATTATAACTCATTCAAAACATGGATGGGAAAGACTTATTTGGTCATCTCAGCTGAGAAAATGGAAAAAGCAATATACTGAAAGGATTAGACTTTTATGGTGCTTCATAGTACAAACCATTATTAGGGCAGCAAGGTATCGATTTCCACAAGACATCATTTAAAAAGTGTGATATATTTAGGGTACTGAATTATTTTTACTTATTAAACTGCCTTAATACAATAGGAATTCCTTTTTATCTCCTACCATTAAGCAAAGTTTTTAATACCACTGTAAGACTAAATCTAAAATACAAAATTATGCTTTTATAGAGCATAAATCTTTATTTCTTCCTGAGTGTTTATCTTTCATATATGTTATATTATATATAATATATATATAATTATACAGATAATTATATATATATAAATATACATATATAATCATATATATTCTATATATGTTTCTATATACATGCTGTTAAATACCTGGTAAGAAGAGCATATTTCTGCTTTACCTGTCATAATCATAACTACATATTATGCATAATATATAATAGACTTATGCCTGTAATATAAATGTGTGTCTTGATAAAAATGCAAGGATATATTTAATATACTATTTCTTATTAATTTTAAATATTTATTATTTAATTATTCAATATACTCATAAACTGTGTTTGATTCATAGGCCAAACTGGGTAGAAAACCATGCATCAAACAATATATGAAGTTGTGTGCCTACTTATATAAAAATTCATCTTTAAATAATGAAGACATGAATTTTAGCATGGGAAAATCTAAAACATTTTTCTTTACATAAAACATTTTAGATCTATTATGACCATGATTTTCTAAATACCCAAAACAACCAAATGTGTATGATTCAGGTTGATTCAGAGTTAGGTTGCCCTCACTTAGTTAATGTGCATCTCATCCATGATTTCTTTATTTGGTTAGTTCTTGCTTCACTGTAGCATTGTAGAAGATTCTGATTCAGGAGGTAGGTAGTTAAAGGCTACACAGGACTTGGTGACTTTGGGAATCACTGTCTCCTGTTTTTCTTAGCTCTGCTTTTTTCTCTCTTGCTCATGTGGTTTTGCCAAAGGTAAAACTTCTCCACCTGAGAGGAGGTGGTAATACTATGTCCACACAAGGCTCTAGACTGTAATTAGCAAAGCTTGGTGAACTAGGAGAAATGTGTTATTTCCCACTCTGGGATCTTCATGTTAAATGCCAGCAAAGAGTTTGTTTTGTTGCCATCACTGGCCAAGAACTGTGGCTAAAGCAATGCGTAATATGGTAAGTCAAACCCATGCCTCAACAGAGAGAAAAGGAAGGCAGGAAAACAGCCATGACACCAGTCCCACCAAAAAGTTCCTCAAGAAAGGATGGAGTTGGCTGTTAATACGTGAAATGCAAAAGAAATAAGGGTGTTAAAATTCTGTCCTTTGCATTTCATCTCTTAGCTGTCCAGTTAACACTCATATAAACAATCTGATGAGTAACATCACCCACCATAATTATTTCACTCACAATAAAAATGTACTCATCCTCTCCCCAATGGGCACAACCCAAAGTCACATTAAGTCACTCTGTTGTAAGGCTGGCCTCGCAGGGTAAAATGCATTTCTCTTCATCAAATCCAGATGTGTGTGAGTCCTCACAGCACACATAAATGAGAACAAAATTCTAATTACAAATGTAGCCTGTCCACCTTACACAATGGACAGTGTTGGAAAAAACAGAAATAGTGTAATAAACATTCCTATCTGAAAAGCAGAAAGGAATAATCACAAGCTCATATTCCTCTGCTAGTGGCACAAATTCATTGCTTCAACCCACTGTGAGGAACTCCCTTGTCAAGTGATATCCACAGTCACACTCATGAGGTCACTAGAGACATACTGTGCCTTTGCTAAAGGCTTTGCAACATGAACAGCTCTTTGGAATGGTAGTAGCCTTGGTCCTGTAGGTTCTCAGGGCAATCATAGGTAGGTAATTTATAATCATGGATTTTCCAAACAATATGATTCTCTCAAAACCCCAGTCATCCATCAGTTGAGTCATTGAGGGTAATTACCCAAAAATAATCAAAAATAAAAATGCTGTCATATTATGCTTTTTAAGTCTATATTTTGCCTCTGTGCCTCTTAACAACAGTGGGGAGCAAGTCAAGTCCTTCTATTCCAGGGCAATTGCTTTTCCCTTGACCTCCCCTCACGTCACTAAGAATCTACCAGCCAGGATGGAGGAGACAGAGACATACATTCATCTTCACAATTCTCCACTGACTCCCTGGAGATGGGGTGTGTGTGTGTGTGTGTGTGTGTAATCTTATAGCATCTATAATCAGGCGAAGAAAAAAACAAATATTTCAGAGGTATTTCAAAAGGCCCTGGATATTTGACTTTCCAGGGTTTCAGTCTTATTCCCTGACCTGTTTCCTATCTCCCTGAGCTGTCCACAACTTAAGAATTTAGCAAAAAATGTAGTGCTTTATACTTACCTACAACGTGATTATCATACTGCTGGTGGCTTTGAGATAAAAACAGATTGCTTTGCAGACTAAGACTACAGGCTGTAAGACTCTAGGCTTACATAACTTTTTTTAAAGAAAAATGAAAAGTTAAATGAAACAAAAGAGCCCTTTAAAAATGTAGTGCAGGTATATGGTAGAAAATTCAAATAATACCAAAAAAATATACAGTGAAAATAATACTTCATATAAAGCTCATACTCAAATTCTAGGTAACTGACTGAGGCCCATCACTAAAGTTCTATGTGGTATTGCCAGAAATGGCCCATGCATGTGTATGTAATAGCATGTGTAGGTCTGTCACAATGTGATACCACTGCATACCCACCGAAGTGCCTATAATAAAAATGATCAAAACTATTAAATGTGACAGTAATGTGAGGAAACTATTTATATACACACTACTAACTAGGTTGAGAATTAGTGTAGGTGCTTTGGAAAATGATTTGCTAGGATCTGCTAAATCTATTTATACTTTATGAATCAATAATTCCTCTCTCAGGTATAAAGCCAACAGAAATGTGTGGATATGCACCAGAACATAAGAATGAGGTAATTTATAACAGGATATTTGTAGTAGCCCCAAATTAAAAAAATATATAAATTCTTATAAAAAGCAGAAAAAGTAGGGCCACCCAGGTGTCTCAGTCAGTTGGGCACCTGACTCCTGATTTTGGCTCAGGTAATGATCTCAGGGTCCTGGCACTGAGCCCTCTGTCAGGTTTCACACTCAGTGGGGAGTATGCTTGAGGATTCTCTCTCTCTCCCTCTCCTTCTGCCCCATCCCCCACTCACTCTCTCTCTAAAATAAATAAGTCTTTAAAAAAAATAAAAAATAGATAAAAGCAGGTGCTCCTGGGTGGCTCAGTGGGTTAAGCCTCTGCCTTCGGCTCGGGTCATGATCTCAGGGTTCTGGGATTGAGCCCTGCATTGGGCTCTCTGCTCACCAGGGAGCCTGCTTCCCTTCTTTCTCTCTGCCTGCCTCTCTGCCTACTTGTCATCTCTCTCTGTCAAATAAACAAATAAAATCTTTTAAAAAAATAGATAAAAGCAGAATAACTAATAATGTGTTATGTTCTTACAATGTGATATATGGCAATAAGAATGAAAAAGCTACCACTGTTTACAGCAGTAGCAATAAAGATCACAAACATAATGCCAAGTGAAAAAAATAAAAAAGACACACAAAGAATGTTACATATGATTTCAGTCACATAAAGCACAAAAAGAGGCAAAACTAATCTATGCTCTTAAAAGTCAGGATAGTGGTTATTTTGTGGGTTGACTAGAAAGGTTAACCAGTATGTTTACTTTTTTATATGTGGATTTAACTTCAAAAATAGTTAAAACAAAGGTGGTAGTGGAAGCATTACACAAAATCTAGAATTATCATGTAGTTAATCAAGAGTTAAAATAAACGAGGTGGAGTTCTATTTACTGACACAAATATAACACCAAGAGTATTCTATTCAAAAAGAAAATAGCAGAATACTTAATACAGTACCTAGAATGCAGAGTTCTACTTTCAAATGTACATATACATTTAAAAGTAATTTAAAATAATCATTGGGATATATATTGAACTAGTAAGGGTGGCTATATCTTGGGATGAATAATAATATTCTCTTAGTAAGGAATTAAGATGTTACTTTGTTATATTATTAACACTGTTTTCTGTGTGGGCCAAACTATGTGTGTGTGTGTGTATATATATATATATACACATATACATATATATATATAAACAGAAATACTTACATACGTACGCATACATTTTACATCATATATGTATATAATATATATATATACTTATATATATATTATATACATATATGATCAAATATACTTCCAAAAGAGTTTCTGATTTGGGAAGATGATAAAGTTCTGGAGATGTGTTTCACAACAGTATAAATATACTTAACATTATTGAACTTTAAACTTTAAAATGGTTAAGATAGCAAATTTCATGTTATGTATTTTTTACAATTTTTAAAAAATGAAATTAAGCTAAGTTCCAGAATTTAAAAAAAAAGATTGAATTATATACGCATTCTAAATTTTGCTTTACTCTCTTAACATGTCCTAAAATGTATTCATGTTATATAAAACTGCCTCAATTACTTAAAATGGTTGCAGTATATGCCATTGTATAGAAATATGACTAATTGTATGCCAGTTCTTCCCACTAATGGGCAGAGACTCCCAAGCATTATTAGCAGCCAGGCAAATAGGGAACATAATCCACCAGAAAGTAATTTTGTACTCTCTATCAAAATAAAAAATTTGTATTTTCTCAGACCCTCTTATTCTACTTCCGGGAAGGAAGGCTACAGACCCACCTACACATGGGAGCCAAGATGTATGTGCAGCATATTTTCAATGTCAGTTTCTTCTCCTTAAAAAAAAAGAAGTAGGAGGACAATGGACTTGGAATTCAACTGGAGAAACTAGTAACCTTGCATATATCTCATTGTTAAGGAATTCCTTAATGAATATTATCCCATTTTATCTTCCAATCCACAATTTTCAGTATCCTTAGCAGAATAGGCATTTAGTACATTTTCACCTAGGAATACTGTTTCCTTCAGTCTAAGGAAAGCATAGAATTATGGCAGTGTTTTACTTATAGGAACTCTACGTTGATGATTCGCCTTGTACTTTGGAACTTATCCATACAGCATGGAAGTAGTTGGGTTAAATATTTTTAAAAAATATTTTTAAGAATATTTTAAAATGTGTTAAATATTTTTAAAAATATTCAATATCTAGAGTTATTTATTAGTTCTCTTCCCTTCTACATGTCTCAATTCCTCATCTGAAAAAATGAAGAAATCATTATTAATTAATTCAGGGGATTTGACCCCTGATTCTATTGCCATAACTTCTAGAAGGTCCTGACCAGATTCCTTTTCAGTAGCAATGAAAACTGCCTTGAAGTAAGAGGCTGAAAAGTTGTGTTGGTCTTATATTTCTTATGGTCCTCTTGTCTAACAAGTGGTCACATCCAACAATGGCTTTGTGTTTGTTGGTGATGATAATAGTTTTACTTGTATCTTCACAATCAGACAAGTAGAAATGACTGTGAGTAATTAGATGATAAAATGTTTTATTTAAAGTACAAGAGTAGTACTAAAAGCAGGTCCAACAAAAATATATATATTTATAGTTTTACACAAATTATCTCTAGACACTTAAATCAGCCTTACAGGATAGGGTCCATATTTTAAAATAATGACATCAGGGTTCAGAGAGTTGAAATGAGTTATCAAATAATACACAGCTGCAGAGAGTAGCTGAAATACAAGTTCAGATCTCTCTGGCTTCAGCCTCTCTCACCATTATGTCATGTTGCTTCAGAAAAAGATAAGGCTGTGTACTTTCTAATTATATCCTATTTTTAAAATTATTTTTATTAACATATAATGTGTTATTAGTCCCAGGGGTACAGGTCTATGAATCATCGGGTTTACACACTTCACAGCACTCACTGTAGCACATCCCTCCCCAATGTCCATCCCGACCCTTCCCATACCCCAGCAACCCTCAATTTCCTGAGATTAAGAGTCTCTTATGGTTTGTCTCCCTCCCGATCCCATTTCTTAAGGAATATCTAATCTTGAAGTAAACTTCTGATGGTTTCCTATGCAAATAAGTGAAACCCCATCAATCTAGTGTACAAGGCTTTTTATTCAATATGCAGCTACTCAATAAAAACTTGAAAAGCGAATTTAAAATTTTTAAGCATATTTAGAATCCCAATTTAGTTAAAACTATACATTGGAAACCAAATGACCCAATCTCCGGTCACAGAGATCATGTAAAGTTGAACTTTGAGTCAAGCATGTTTGCTTACCCAATTTGGTATATGATAAGTGCCATGTAGCTCCCATAAATACAGAGAGCACCAAAGGTCTTCCCCACATCAGAGTTTGGGTAACACTTCATTTCACCAAACACAAATATAATATAACTTCTCTATTCTATATTTATGGGGCAGGTGTTGACCATATAATAATAAGTTTACTAAAGTAATGTCAACTGGCAAAGTGTATCCCATAAACAATATTGGTAAATACAGTAGGTTCAGGAGGAAAATGTACTGTTTATTTCTGTTTTCCAAACGAGAGGGAAGGTTACAGCACATAGCAATTACTTGGAGGCTTTTTGCTTCACAAAGGTGGCTTCCAATTTCATGACCACAACTCTGGGGAATGCAGTTAGTGTGGTCAGAGTCTAAGCAGGCCCACCTTCCAACTCACCCTACCAATCAGAGCAGAGCATCTTGCTGGGGGTGGGTGGTAGTTACAGCTTTCTGAGACCTGCAGACCTGCTGCAGGTCTCAGAAAGAGAATAAACTAGCACTATGATTGAGGTCATTGTCAAAACATGGTCTTCTCGTGACAAGGGATGGTAGTAATAAGCTGTCGTCGATGCTCCTTAACTGGAAAAATAACACTTTCCAAAAAAGAACTTTTTAGCCTAAATGGAATTAACTGAGGTGTTTTAACTCAAACTACATCAACTCAAACCAACAAGTATTTGTTGTTTATGTAGCGGGTAACATTACAGTTACCCATTACAGTTGCTGTGCTACTATTTTAGGGACCATAATAAATAATATCACTTTTTACTTATTAAACCCTTCAGCATAAATTCTGCTTAATACGCTCATATTAAGCAAACAATTCAGATCAAATTTCATGTGGGGAACTCTACTGACTTGCCCCAGTCACACCCTTGCACTCTTCTGCAGTACTGTTCTGTACAAAACCTAACAGGACTTAGAAAGTTGATTTGTGTTTGTTTATTCATCTAACAGTTCTTGAGTACCAACACTCTTCTATGTGAAATGTGTGACTGAGTCTTGGGTTAGTCAGGTTTCTCGAGAAAAACAGAATCAATAGATTGACAGATATATACATATTCTAAGTTTTTTAATTCAATATGTATAGTTAACATACAGTGTTATATTATTGTCAGGTGTACAATATAGTGATGCAATAATTCTATACATTACTCAGTGCTCATTGTGATAAGTTCACTCTTAATTCCCTTTACCAGTTTCACCCCCCCCCCCACCTCCTCTCTGGTAACCGTCTGTTCTCTATAGTTAAGAGTCTGGTTTCTGGTTTGATTTTCCTTTTTATTCACCCTTTGTTTTGTTTCTTAAATTCCACATATGAGTGAAATCATATGGTATTTGTCTTTCTCTGACTTATTCACTTAGCATTATACTCTGTAACTCCATCCATGCTGTTGCAAATGGCAAGATTTCATTCTTTTTATGGCTGAATAATATTCCATTGTATGAAGAATATATAACATATATAATTATATATGTATATGTTAAATATACCTATATCTATATCTTTTTTTTATCCATTTATCAATTGGTAGACATGGTTGGGCTATTGTAAATAATGCAACATAGGGGTGCATATATCTTTTCAAGTTAGTATTTTTGTATTCTTCTATATTGGTAAATATCCAGTAGTTTGATCACTAGATTATAGGGTAGTCCTATTTTTAACATTTTGAGGAAGCTCCATATTGTCTTGCACAGTGGGTGCACCAGTTTGCATCCCCACCAACAATGCAAGAGGGTTCCTTTGTCTCCACATCCTTGCCAACATTTGCTGTTTCTTGTGCTTTTGATTTTAGCCATTCTAACAGGTGTGAGGGGAATCTCACTGCAGCTTTGATTTGCATTTCCCTGAGGATGAGTGATGTTGAGCTTCTTATTATGTATGTGTTGGTGATCTCTATATCTCCTTTGAAGAAATATCTATCCGTGCTTTGTGCTCATTTTAGATTGGATTATTCGGTTTTGGGGTGTTGAGTTTTGTAATTCTTTGTATATTTTAGATACTAACTCTTTACCAGGTATTTCATTTACAAATATCTTCTCCCATTTAGTAGGTTTTCTTTTAGTTTTGTTGATTGTTTCCCTCACTGTGTAGAAGCTTTTTATTTTGATGTAGTCCCAACAGTTTATTTTTGCTTTTATTTCCCTCGATTCAAGAGACATATCCAGAAAAATGTGGCTATGGTCAATGCCAGAGAAATTAATGCCTGTACTGTCTTCTAGGATATTTATGGCTTTAGGTTTCACATTTAGGTCTTTAATCCATTTTTAGTTTTTTATATGAGGTAAGAAAGTGGTCCAGTGTCATTCTTTTGCATGTAGCCATCTAGTTTTCCCAACCTCATTTGTTGAAGAGACTTTTTCCTATTGCCTATTCTTGCTTCTTTTGTTGAAAATTAATTGACCATATAATCATGGATTTCTCAGCTTCCTATTCTGTTCCATTGATCTATGTTTCTATTTTTGTGTCAGTACCATACTCTTTTGATTACTACAGCTTTGTGGTGTTAACTTGAAATCTGGAATTACAGTACCTCCAGCTTTGCTTTTCTTTCTCAAGATTGTTTTTGCTATTCAGGGTCTTTTGTGATATTTACATATAATTTTAGCGTGAAAGTTTCTTTATTCTTCAGGACTTGAAAACTGTTTTATTTTATCCTTATTGATAATATAGGATTTAGAATTTTTGAAATTAATACGAAACTATATTTTAGAGCATCCTTATAGAACGACAGTAACTCAACACAAACACAAAAACCTCCTGTCCTTTCACCTGCGCTAAAGTAGGAAAAAAATTCCACTGTCAAATAAGGGTTACTCTCCCAGGGAAAGGAAAAAGAAAAATCCAAGACAATTATGTTATTTTATGGTTATTTTTCCATCTTACATGATAAGTCTACAGTAGTTTATGGTAACAGCTGTGAGTAGGTGTTTAAAGAATATTTCTTTCCTGTTTCTTTTGGTGACACAAGTCGCTTTGATTTTTTTTTTTTTGGATATTGATATAAATGAAAACTTTGCTTAGTTCAAATGTTTCATGCTACTTTAAAAAAGGCATTATTTGTGCATTTTTAACAGAGTGAAATAACATCAGAAGCTATAAAATTAAATCATTTTAAATATATGTATAACATCACTGTAATATGATGATGAACAACTTGGATCATGTCTAGAGTCATCTGAGGCTGCCCAAAGTCCAACAGAACATGAATTCCACTTCTATTCTGACTCTTTGTGATTTTATGGCCATGGTTTTCTACTTGGCTATGCTATTTTTCAGATGATTATAAAATAAGATACTGGATTACTTACATTAACAGATCTTACTCTGTTTTTCTATTGAGTAGAATCTTAATAATAAAAACATAATAAATCTCAAGATAGTTAAAGCTATCATATAGATGTTGATATTGAATGTCATACTTTATGTTAAAATTATTATTAAAAATATAGGTAAGTTCTAGCTATTGTTTGGCTTAACAATGATGACAGCTAAAATAAACTGTGAGATCTGTTAATGAGAAGCAGAATATTCATGACAGGATTTAGGACTGCTATAAACATACATATAAATTTAATGGCATACACACACACACACACACACACACACACACACACCAGTTTCCATCATCGCCTATGAACATTATAGCTGATGATGTGGGTTTTTTCTGGAGTTGTGATATTTAGGAACAGCAGAATGCAGTTTGTTGTCAGTTTTTCACTTGGGCCAAGATCAAAATCTATGGGAATAAGCATTCCTAGTTATATAAGCTACAGAGTCAGCTCAACAAAATTATGATGACATATCCTTTAGTTTTCCATGTAACTCATGGCATTTTTCTCAGAATAAAATAAAATCCATCCAGGCAAACTTTGTTTACAGGTAGAATAACTGCTTCAAGTAGTTTCCTCATTATAATGTATTGCTTGCATGCATGCTTCTAATAAACATTCTTTTAGCAGTTTATCTGAACTGTCAGAGGATTCAGCGAAATCCCGTTGAGTGTGATGACTGGGATTGCCCTTCTCACATATTTAAGGAATGTTTTGAGTTCAAGGAAGGGGAAACGACTCACATAAGATTACTATAGTAAATTTTTCCAATACTGTTTATTCTGACCAGACAGTGAAATGTTCTTGAATGAGTATGACTAGACTTGCCTCAGTAGTGGGCAATGCAAGTTGTTTTTAGACTAGTGGAACCTTGGAGACGGATGACTCTTTATTTTTTGACTTGACTTGCTTCAGTGACATGAAAGGAAACTGTGGGATGGTGACTAACACAAGTGGGAACAGTGGAAAGGCTAGAGAAAACCAAAATAGAGTTGGTGTTTAAGACATTTCCTTAATTGTTGTTTCTTGACTCAACTCCCCCTCTCTTTCCATCACACATTTTTGGACTGCCTTGAGTTTAGCTTTTGAAATATTTGCTACAGCAATGATTATTTCATATGCAGCAAACACAATTTTGGAGGGTCTGGTTTTAAGGGTCTTTAATATCTCCTTTAATGTTAATGTGAATTATTTACTGTAATAATTAAAAATATTAAAGTAAGGCTCTATTAGAAACCAAACTGAGTATGTTAATAGAATATAAAATCAGAAGCATAAATATTGTTTCAGGCCTTTCAAACTTGGCAATTTTCATTGGAAAAATTACTTCTGTAATGAATTTCTGTGACCTCTTCCACAGTTTCTTTGAAGCAGCAAGTAAATATGTTCAAGGAAGCTGACCTCTGAAGAACACTGTTGATGTTATCACTTTCTTGAGTTCTCTTGATACCATATTCTCCTAGACTCCCCTACTGAACATTTATTTTTATTTATCTTTCCCTATTTTTTCTAATCTCTGCATTTTTTATATCTTCAGATTTTACTCCTTTGCCTTTTTTTCACTCTATACTTTCTCAACCAGTCATGTCCCATAAAACTTTCCATAATAATGGGAATTTTCTGAAAGCTGCACTATCCAATATGGTAGAGTTCAACTACATGTGGCTACATGAGCATTCATTTAAAATATGGTTGAGAGAATATTAAAGAGTATCAATGAAATATCCCTCTCTGTTTACAGTACCCACTATTGCTATTATCTGAATTTATCCCTTAGTTTATCCTTTTCTTTTCCTCTTTGACTTGCCTTCTTTTCTTGCAACTCATCTTCTTTGAAGATCTCCATTATGCTCACAGACTAATCTATTGCTTTTTGCTGTTGATCTCCAAGTCACTACACAAGCAGTGCTTTATTTACCATATATTTATTAAGCAATTCATAGGTTTTAGACACCATACAGATTTGATTTAACAGTGAAGAATAAGGGGTATCTGGGGGCTCAATCAGTTAAGCATCCAACTCTTGATTTCAGCTCAGGTCATGATCTCAGGGTCCTAGGATCGTGCCCTGTTTCATGCTCCAATGCTCAGTGGGGAATCTGCTTGAAATTCTCTCCCTCTCCCTCTGCCCATCTCCCCACTCACACTTTCTCTCTCTAAATAAGTAAATAAATAAATCTTAAAAAAAAAAAGTGAAGACTAACATTGAAGGAAAAAATGACAAGTGTGATGATTATTTCAAGAGGTGAATATTTACCTACTGAAAATTTTTGTGGGGATATCCCACCAACCCATGTGATTTAGCATGGTCAAAGGATTTTAGGTAATTGCAAATTTCCTGAAGGTAGAAAGTATAAATCCCAGTTTCATATGGTTCCTTTGTTCTGGGGGAAAATAATTACATGAATGGACAAATATAACAGCAATAGCAGTAATGAAAATACCTTAACCTGAAACCAGGTACTATGTATTTTGATATATCAATAAAAATTTTGGACATTGTTTAGATGGGATTCTTCCTTTTAGGGACAATGTGTAGAGGAGCAGGAAGAACAGAAATCTTTGTTGTCTAAAGTCAAAGGACAATGTGCAAAACTCAATCAGTTTGGGGGCGTAGTTTGTGTGGGTATTGCTGTTGTAGCTTGGCTGTTTAATCAGAGATTTGGGGTACCAGTTGAGAGAGGAGATATTGTTTGCAGAATATATCACAAAAGGTAAAAATAGAAATTTCTTCTTATTCGACCACCAACTTAATATTTTTAAAAATTCTAATTCCACAGAGAACTGAAAAAATGTACTAAAACAACTATAAACACTTCACCTGGCTTCACCAAGTGTCTTCATCTTTCACTGTCAATTTATCTTTCTACATATTTGTATACATTTTAACCAGTTTATAAGTAGAATGCAGGTATAATAGTTCTTCATAAATATGCCAGCATCACCTTCTAAACATAAAGGCATTCTCCTGCATAATCACATTATCATTATCAGATCTAAAAATAATTTCATAAATGTATAGTCAACAATCAGATATTCCCCAAATGTCCCGGAAGTCTCTCATAGTTTTTTCCTGACATAGACACCAATCAAATTTCATGCATTACATTTGAGTGTTACAGCTCTTTAATCTGTTTTAATCCAGACACTCCTGTTTTAGCTGTTGTTTGTCTCATTTTCCATGACATCATTGTTTTTTGTTTGGCTGCTTTTTAGGAGTCCAAACCATTTGTCTGGTAGAATGGTCCACTTTATGGATTTGCCTTATTTTATTTCCTGGTAATTACATTCACCTAAAATGTTGTTTTTTTGTTGTTGTTGTTGTTTTTTAGCAAAAATGGCAAATCTGTGTGCTTTTTGCAACACTGCAGCAGGAGGTAAAATCATGTCAGGTAAAATCATGTCTCACTACTGGTGACACAGTTTGATCATGGGATTAAGGTTGGTGATGGTAATACCTCTTACTTGTAACTTTTCCCCTTTTATTTAGTATTTGCAGGGTGATAACTTACAACCAAACAAAAATTATGTCCTCTAACAATCTTTTAGCCAATGGTTTTACATCTATTTATAGTAATCGCCTACTTTGGTTATTAATTGGGAGCAATGTAATATTTCATCATTTCTTCTATATATACATTAGTTGACATTCTGTAAAAGAAGTCCTTTCCTTTATTTTTTTATGTTTTTGGACTCACATTTTTAAAGGAATTATAATCTAAATCTGTCACTATCCTATTAGAGTCTCAAAGTTAACCAGAATAATGGAAGTCCCTTTAGGTCAGTGTTGACTCCATCCATTCTTTCCAGAATTATTTTAGTGTTTTAGCACTTTTTTTTTTCTACTAGAATAATATATATTCATTTCTTTTTGTCAGTAATGGTATTTAGAAACTAAGGTCTCAGTGCTAGGTATTTCACTGCTGTTGTCATCACTGATTCTAGACCTTTACAGTGTACTGATATAGCTACTCACTGTTAGTATTTTTTAATTGAGTTCAAGATATTATTCTTAACAAAAATTTAACACTAACAAGCTTTTGCCTACATTATTTTGTTTTACATTTGTACATCATTTTTCTGTGAAAATCTTCCTTTTAACAAACATTAACCTATTTCTTTTTGTCTACAACACACATAAATAACACCAGAAATGTACCAATATTACTACTACTACTACTACCAAATATACTTAACAAATAGCTTTAAATTTTTATTTCCTAATATTTTTTATGCTTAGAATAAATCTTATTAAGTTTGGATGGTCAGAGTACTGTGTTCGAAAGTACTTCAATTCTTTTTATGGTATTGTTACTAAATATAGTTTGTTCATTTATTGTCATGTCTATTTTGATTACAATTTACAGTTTGCTTCCTTTTGATATTATTTTCTTTTTATATGTAAACACTTAACTATGTTAAAACTTTACTAAAGGAAATCTTGCTCCTACCACATCCAGCTCCACCCTTTCCCTCCCACCCACTATAAATAAACATTTTCATTAGTTTCTGGTTCATCCCTCCCTTGGTTCTTTCTGGGAAATTATCTGTTTTCACACTTGAGAGTTTATTAAGTTATTAAATGCAGTCTTTGCTACTTGATTTTACCCATAAAATATGTATTAGATACCACTTCTCCATTAATCCATACAAAATTTTTCCCATTCTTTCTAATACCTACCTGGTACTTATTTTTGTAGATACTCTTTGGCTTCACCATTTTTGCAACAAGTGAGAATATTCCTTTCCAAAAACTCCAGTACAGAGCATGTTATCAAGTTTTGAAGTTTTCCAGGCTGGTAAGTGACAAATAGTAATCTTAGGATAGTTTTACTTTGCATTTTTATTAAGAGTAAAATAGTGCATATTTTCATGTGTTGTGTAAATGTTGTTTCTCTCTAGTCATATGTTTTATCTATTTTCTACTTTTTTTATCTTTCATTAATATTTAGAGTCTTTTACGTATTAGAAAGACTAGCACAAGCGTACTTTCATGAAGTGCTATGTAAAGTTGCTGTTTATGACCCAGGTGATGCAGAAGTTACTGTTTTCAGAGCATGCCTTTTCCCTGTTCCATTACAGAGCAGTTATCTTTACAGATGCAACCTAAGACCCAGGTTCTGAAAGAAATCTTTCCTGCTGTCTTCCTCCCTCTTTTACTCCCAAGAAGCCATATTTCCTTCCCTCTATCCCATGGGAACAGAAGGGGAACAAGTGAGACAGAGCTTTTATGGAGTTTGGGAGATCCAAATCTCTCTAATGAAATAATAGAATTAGAGAAAAACAGTGTGGAGGACATGACTGGCATCTAAGAAAGAAAACATAGAGGGAAACTCAAGAACACCATCCTCAGTTCCCATGTGGTAATGGAGTCCTTGGCTGATGGCCTCGACCCCACCTGTACAGCTGGAGCCTATTACTAAATGGCTTTCAAGACCAACTTCGTTTTACATACCCTTTCTAAACTTGTCTGAAGTAAGTAATGGAGAGGAAATGACAGACTGAAAACTGTCTAGAAGTTACAATTTTAGGATATGATGATTGATTGCTTTGGACGAGGATTTGTAGAAATTCAGGAAATTGTGTGTCAACCATGGTGCACAGCAGAATCCCTCAGAGAGCTTTTTCAAAGCTAACTTTCCAAGGCCCCACCCCAACCTGGTGAATCAGAAGCTCTGTGACTGTGTCCAAGTCTGCTGGCATATGTGCACTTGTGGAAAGAGACGAGGATATTGAGGTATGAGGTGTGAAATGGCACCTCGATTTGCTGTGAGAAGGAACATTTTTCATGTAAGCTCACTGACCATCCAAACTCATGCATTTTTTAATTGTATTCTTAAAATTGATCAATGCCTTTTTAAAAGGATTCTTTATATAGTCTGGTAATAATCCTTTGTCAATTCTATGTAAGACATAGTATATCTTGTCTTTGCATTTTGTTTGAAGCATCTTTTAACTTATAGTAATTTTTTTTCTCAGAGTATATCTTGTCTTTGCATTTTGTTTGAAGCATCTTTTAACTTATAGTAATTTTTTTAAAGATTTCACCTATTTATTTGAGACAGAGGGAGAGAGCACAAGAAAGTGGAGGGGAAGAGGTTGAGGGAGAAGCAGAATCCTCGTCAAGTGGGGAGTCTGGACCAGCGCTTGAACCCAGGACCCTGAGATCATGACCAGAGTCAAAGTCAAATGTTTAACCAAATGAGCCACCCAGGCACCCCTATAGCTTTTTTTTTTTAATTTAATACAGTTAAATGTACTAATCTTACCTTTTTTGTGGGGGGACCCCTTCTTCAGGCAGTATTTCCCTGACCTGAAACCATCTGTCATTATTGTGTTCTATAACTTCTTGAAACTTTTATACTTTCCTCTTTCACACTTCAGTCTTGAAAACTTCTGGAAATATTTAATAGCACAAAGTAAAAGTCTCGTTTTATTATATTCTATATGTGTGTATGTCTATTTTTCCAGCAGTATTTTCTAGATAATTCCATGCCTTTTATTCAGTTATTTCAAAAATACTTGTTGCATTCCCAGCACTATTTATTAGCAGTTAGACTATCATTTCACAAGTCTGTCTGGGAAGCATCCAAGAGACACTAACTGATGCAATGGAGGAGGTAGGTGAGGAAGGGACTGAAAGCTTTCAGTTTATTTCCAAGAAAAGTTCTAGGACAGGGCTGGATTTACAGGTGGATTTACAGGCTTTATAGGCTTTGCAGTTGCACAGGACTTTATGCCAAGAGGGGCCTGGAAGGGCCTGAGTTTAGTGTAATGGCCTGCCACTGTCATACTGACATTTTAATGACACTTTAACATGGAATTTCTCTTTTTAATTTTGTACTGAGTGTATGAGGCCCTACAAATTATGTCTAGGGAACATTGTTGACAACATTTGTCTTTAGCTTGTTATTATTATTTCCCATCTTCCTTACAGATTTAAGGATATTCACCTGCTCTTTTATTAAAGAATATATTTTACTTTTTGCTTTCTTTTCCAATATGAAAATATTTGAGTTAGTTCTTCAGATAAAAGGATCAAAAAATAATTTATACGTTGCCTTAGTGAAAGATAACAGATTACTGTGTGATTTATTTTGCTATTAAAAAAAGTAATAAAAACAATCTACAATCTGCCTAACAAAAGCATGTTGTAAGAGAGTGTATGTGGTAATTATTACACATAAAGATTATTGTCACTCAAGCATTCTCTCAGCCCATATTGACTGAATTTATTTCTTTCTTCCTTAGTGAAGTCTACTGGTTAGAAACATAATTTCATAAACTTCTAAACCACATAAGCCTTCCTACAGAGACCTATGACCCTGCACTCTGCCTTCTATCTTTACCTAACTGAGATTAATAAACACTGAATACCTGAGAATTCTGGTTGATGAGGAGCAAAGGAGAAAGTGAGGGGAGGTGATTTAGATCCCAAGAGAAGGATACTCAGTTCTGATTCCACAGTGAGATTCTTTAGACAATATGAAAGCATCTTCATCTTATAGGCAACAGCCCTCAAAGTAATGGTGGAAACCAGCTGACTTCAAATTCTACCCCACCTTCACTGGATATGCCTCGCAAGGATGGATACCTACTGGTTTGAAAGAAACAGTACTCCAGTTCTCATAAAGGTGGAAGTAGATAAGTAGGAGTAATGACAGATTGCACAACCTGGTGTGGGAAACAACAAAGAGAGTAGAAGCTGGGGAAGTTCATAGGCATGAGGGTATCTAAGTTTGAGCAGACACTGGAGACAGAAAGGTAAGGTCTACCCTTCCCTGAGCTATGGCTCTGGGAAATATGGAAAGACTGGGCTTCAGGTTATTCATGAAAGGTAATCTGACTTGTTTTTCACCGGGGAAAAGCCATAAAATTTTAAGTTATTTATTTAATTTAAATGACCAATATTTATCTGGAAAGGCAACAAAAGGCACTCGAGGGCAAAAATTAGTTAATAAAATCTTTACGATTTTCTTCTACCAGTAGAGGGACCCATTTCTTATGGTAATATCTTTTCATTTCTTCCCTTTCAAAGTGATTCTTGGCTATCCATAGGTGAGCCCAGACATTCTTAATCCTTCCTATTTGCTTGGGGCCCCACAGGATGACATAGATAAGGGAGTGGTATCCAAGAGTAGGGGAATGGGGCACAGTCACTGGAATATAAAGATGAGCTAGGAAAGAAAAGAGCCTGAGTACCCTGAGGTAGGGTGTATGTTTGTAGCAGGGTTTGAGGGGCACAGAGTGACAAGACACAGTACTGTGAGAAAGATGAAAGAAAATATATATCAATTCAAGAGTCCTAAATGATAAAAAAAGACATCAAAGAAAAGGAGATCCAAGAGTAGAAGAGTCATGAGATGGTTCTGGCCAGGAAGACTGATGTCTAGAGACACAAAAATCTCTTCTTCAAAGGAAGGTTAGAATTGAGATACTGCCTTTGCTAAGAGAAGAGCATAGAAAAGTGAGAAGAAGAAATTACAAGAACATTTCACATTGTAAGCTGTGAATTGTTTTCTTCCTTCTGGTAGAGAATGGAATTTTTCCATCAGTAGGTCAAAATCCAATAGTAAATGTGAAATCACTGACATTAAGAAACAATAAAATAGAATTGTAAGCATCACTGACTATTAAGTAATTTATGAAACTTGCTTTAATTTTGTATTTCTATAGAAGCATATGAAAAATGTATTTTAAATATAGAATCTAAAGAACTTCTAAGTTCTATCCAGTTCTAATATATTTAGATCATTGGATTCTGAAGACAGGAAAGGGTTAATTCAGGAGACTGAAGTAAGGGAAAAATAGGGAAAACCAATGATTTTAAAAACAAATTTTATATACACAATATCAAAAAAATATGCTGGAGTCACATAGAACTAATTGTGTATTAAAAAAAAACTTTCAAGCACTGTTTTTACTTAATCTGATCAGGATATTACACTTAGTTTAAATAACACTCAAGTAAGAGTGTTATTTAAACTTTTTAGATTCATTTGTTAAGACAGGCATACTGAATGGAGGAAAAAGAAATAAGAAAAGATAAACCATAAATGTTATTCTCTTTAATTCATAGCATGGAGGGGCTGGCTACCTATTAGATCTACTAACCACTGAATTTTTAAGAATCTACTTTTCTTATTGTTTTGCTAGCATCCATCAAATTGGACTTCTGAGGGATTAACAAAAGTCTGCTTGCTTGACCAAAAATTTGTAGAAGTGGTAAAACTAAATAATCTCTTGCTAAAATATTATATACAATTCCAAAGCATTTATGTTTCATTATACAAATGTTAATCCTTAACTCAGACACTGTCTCAGTGAATGAGGGAATACTGAAGCCTGTTAAAACCCAGACAGTACTGCTGAACCAGGGAAATGGGGGAAATTATAAACAAATCAAATGTTTAACCTTGCAATGAAGACGTGTCAACCCAAACATAACTGTATTTCTCATTTTCCCCACGTATAATATTGGCAACACAAGGAGAACTAGCTTTGCACTGTGAACGAAGCAGTGGCATTCATTCTGTTTCTGAATTAGATTCTGTCCTAGAATTATTGACTGGAGTGAATGTTCATATTTTTACATTCCTGGATATTTTCTTCACTCTAGAAAACACTTGCAAGGTTTTCTTAAAGATCTGTATCTACAACAGCAAAGGGAAATTAGCTTTTACAGTATAATGAGCTACATTCAAATTTAATGGCTTAAAACAACAAATATTTATTACTTCTTAAGATTTTTTTCGATTTCTTAGGCAGATCTTCCTCTCTAGGTAGGCTTGACGGTTGAGAATGATCTCACTTGCATGTCTGATAGTTACCAAGTTGTTTGGTCTACAGTGTCCTCATGCAGGAAGATTTTTCATTCTCCAGAGCTACCATGGGCTTTGGGTAGCATCGGGGTTCTAAAGCTCAACAAGGGAGCAAGATGCAATGCCTACATAGTTTTTGCATCTTTGCATTACACTTGCTAGGTTTCCATTGCTTAAAGCAAGTTACATGAACAAGTCAAGAATCAAGAAAATGAATTCTATTGGGGCGCCCAGGTGGCTAAGTTGGTTAAGCGGCTGCCTTCCGCTCGGATCATGATTCCAGAGTCCTGGGATCGAGCCCCACATCAGGCTCCCTGCTCAGCAGAGAGCCTGCTTCTCTCTCTCCCCCTCTCCCTGACACTCTACTTACTTGTGCTGTCTATCTCTCTGTCAAATAAACAAATATTAAAAAAAAAAAAAAAAAAGAAAATGAATTCTATCTCTTGATGTCAGAGTTGCAAATTGGAAAAGATGTCAAGTTAAACTTCATTTGGAGTTGTTTTTTGTTTTTTGTTTGTTTGTTTGTTTTGAGTATGTTGTAAGATAAGGGGTCAATGTTACTGTTTTGTATGTAGATATCCAGCTTTCCCAACACCACTTGTTGAAGAGACTATCCTTTCCCCAATGTGCATTCTTGGCATCTTGGTTGAAGATCAGCTGATGGTCTATGTGTGGGTTTATTTCCGGGCTCTCTGTTCTGTTCCCTTATCCTATAGGCCTATCTTCACACCTGTACCATACTGTTTTGATTACGTAGCTTTGTAATATATTTTGAAATCATTGTGCTATCTCCAGCTTTGTTCTTGTTTCCCTAGATTGTTTTGGCTATTTGGGATCTTTTGTAGTTCCATATGAATTTTAGGATGTTTTTCCCTTCCTATTTCTCTAAAAAATACCACTGGGTTTTTGATAGGAATAGCACTGAATCTATAAATCACTTTGGGTACTATGGATATTTTAACAACATTGAGTCTTTTATTCCATGAATGCAGGATGTCTTTCCATGTATTTGTGTTTAAGTTTCTTTCCACAATATTTTATAGTTTTCAGTATACAAGTCTTTCACCTCTTTGATTAAGAGCTTACACTCTAAAACTTAAAAAAAAAAAAAAAATAGAAAGAAAGAAAAAAACCATAGAGGAAAAGCTATTTGATAGTTGTCTTGACAATGATTTTTTTGGCTATCACACCAAAAGCACAAGGATCAAAATCAAAAATACATAAGTGGGACTACATCTAACTAAAAAGCTTCTGCACAGTAAAGGATGCCACAAAATGAAAAAACTATTTAGAATGAGAAAAAAATACTTGTAAACTCTGTCTAATAAAGGGTTAATCTCCAAAATATATAAGAACATCTGTAACTTAGTAGGAAAAGTAATAATAGCAATAATAACAACCAGATTTTAAAATGGGCAAAGAACTTAAACATTTTTCCAAAGAAGATGTACACCTGGCCAACAGATACATAAAAAAGGTACTCAACATCGCTAGTCATCAGGGAAAAGCAAGTGAAAACTATAATGAAATATCAACTCACACCTATTTGAATAGCTATTATCAAAACACACATATGCACAGAGATAACAAAGTGTTAGTGAGTATGTGAAGAAACTGTATGCTTGCACACTGTTGGTGGGAAAGTAAACTGAAACAATCATGGAAAACAGTATAGAGGTTCTTCAAAAAAATTAAAATAAAAATATGTGATCGACCCAGCAATCCCACTTCCGGGTCCATATCAAAAACAGTTGAAATGAGGATCTCAAAGACCTATTTGTACTACCACAGCATTATTCACAATATTGAAGATATGGAAACAACCTAAATGTCCATCAATAGATGAATGGATAAGGAGAATGTAATACACACAAACGCATGCACGCATGCGCGCACGCGCGCGCGCGCACACACACACACACACACACACACTATATACAATGTGTATGTATATTAATAATAAAATACTACTCAGACTCAAAACAAATGAATTCCTGCCATTTGCAACAACATCGATGAAACTGGAGGACATTCTGCTAAGTGGAATTAAGCCAATCACAGAAGAACAAATACTACATGATTCTATTTATATAAGATATCTAAACTAGTCACTCATCAAAGCATAAAGTAGTAACTGCCAGGGACTGGTGGCAAAAAAATTAGGGAACTATTGTTCAACGGCTATAAAGTTTCAATTTCACAAGATGACTAAGTTCTAAAGAGCTGATGTACAACACGATGTTCAAAGCTAACAATATTTTATTCTACAATTAAGACTTTATTGAGAGGGTTGATCTCCCATTAAATGTTTGTACCACAAATTATGTAAAAATGTATATTGCAAAGGTAAGTGTAAATAGAGAGGGTAAGATCTGTGGCCATTTTGGTAATTTACCATAGGAGTAATATGAATAGAATTGTTGGAAGAAAAGCAAAAAAAAAAAAAAAAAAAAAAAAACAGTTTATAATAACAGCATTAAAAATATTCTTTCTGACTTCTGTCTTGAATTCCAACTAAAATCTTACGTAGAAAGCTAAGTATCACTTCTAAAGTACTATCTGAAAAATTAAAGGGTCAGATGAGATTTCTAAGTTTCCATACAGATATTATTAAGAAATTCTGTAATGATATTGATGAAAGAACCCCATTTTCTAAGCCCTGGCATTATTTAGAATTTTAAAGGAACATAGTTTTATTTCTCCTTTTGTTCTAACCTTTCCCCAGTAAGAGACTGCCTTGTTCTTACTTCTATGGATGGGCATAGATCAAGCCCCAAACCTGTGGTATCCCACTACCAACTCTCTCCATTGGGAGATGCGTAGTGCATCATGGTAGATTGGATTTTAGTGATGAGTAGGTAAGGTGTCCATGATGAGTGAGAGAAGGAGGTAAAGTAAGGATGATAAAGAAAATCTCTCCTGCACCTCTGAAATCAATCATACACATCGGAAGTTATTGATTTTGCTTGTGGATAAGACCTACCCTGAACTGTGTTTCCTCAGTGCTTGAAAACAAACTCTGAGCTGTTTATCAGATGGAAACTAAAGATCTCAATGTGTGAAGCCATGCTCACCACTGAGCTCTGTACAGATGATGGCATGACATATGCAAATATTCAGAATTTATGGAAAATATTATCATAAAATGAACCTTTCGCTTTTTAAGAAAGTTCCAGCAAGCATAAAGGAAGAAGAAGAAGAAAAAGAGGTCCCTGTCATACCTCTATTCATTTCCAGGGGAGTGTTTTTGATGGTGCATAGTTACAAATGTAATTATTCGACTGGATCTCTTAATACAGCCAAATGATTCAGTGTATAATGTAGAAACTAATAAGAACTCAAAATCTGGGTCATCACATCTGATTCTGAATTCCAGTTTTGCCACTTGCAAATTGGGTCACCCTGGACAACTAATCACTTAACTATTTCAACCCTGAACTTTCTAAACAGTAAAACTTTAAAAATAATAATTATAATAAATATCCATGTGGCTTACAAAAGTTTATTATATGTCATGTAATAGTATATTTTACCTATTATTTGTGGTTAATTTTACTCTGAAAGACAATGGGACAGTTCTTCTTGCCTTTCAGTGAACATAAACAGCCAAAATAACAGCTAACAGGAAGAGATAGAGATGAGTCCCAATGCTAAATATATTCCTACCTTTAAAAACTCACAAATATACCTAAGATTTAAAAGAATTCATAAGGCTAATTTCAAAGAGCAAGAGTTCTCCAAATTCTCCCTAATTTATCCATGTACTATGATTTCTAGTCATAATGATCGGCTAGCTTTTTAGGTATCTGGTCTAAAGACTGGCGACTAACCCTGTTCTTTAATTAGATAATCAAGCCAGACTCTGGAGGATCATCTTCCATAAAGTCATTCCAAGTGGTAAAGTAGGAAAACAAGCAAATGCACATAAACATTGGTAGTCTAGTTGCCATACTTTTTCAAGTTGCCATACTTCCCATTTATTGTCTCAGATAAAGGACCAGGTGTTCATGGAAGCCAACTTTGAGGTTTCTAAATTCTTTCCATCTTCTCTACACCCTGGGGGCAATACTTAGTTCAGCAAAAGATCTAATTCCCTCAGAGCACAGGAAGAGAGCTGTTTATTGTAAGCACTATGTGCCAAACACATTATTGGAAAAACAGCCAAGATGAGTGTACCCTACTCCACGTGAATACCAGAGTTTTCTGGTATTGTTGTTGGAGTTCATCCGACTGCATTTAAGAAGACTATAATGTAAGATGGAACATTTTATATGAATATAAAAATCACAGCGAGCAGGAGCCATTTTTCTAGATTAGCTACCTAGGAAAATCAACAAAGCACAAAATATTGCAATATAGCAGTTTCAGAAAGAGAACACTAGCCAAGGCTTGGTATCAATCAAGTGTTACAAGTTCACCCAGTGCATCGCATTTGAAGTACTTTGAAACAGCCTGAATCCTATGTTAATGAAAACATTTGGAAGCCAATCAGGGTTGAAGAAACAAAGACATAAAACAGAAAATCTTTTTTTTTTTTCTGACAACAGAAAATCTTGATATTGTGTTGATAAATGTTAATTTTTCATAAACAGATAAGGGAAAAGTACATTTTATATAAAGAAGCATTCATATTTTTAACTATAGCCTTGCATTTATTGTTCTTTACATTTTAATGCTTTCAACAATTTTTTATGAATTTCAATATTATTTCTAATAATATCAAAGGATGTGAACACAGATGATAGAGTCCTCAAGCTCAGTTGAGACTGTTACCCTTTTAAACGTGACTGAACTGGATGTTATTTTATTTCTTGTCTAATTTCTTTCAGTGCTTCTTCTGACATGGTACGGTGATTGTAATACCACTAAGAAAGTGTTGTGGGTTTTTGTGGTGTTGTTTTTTTGTTTTTGTTGTTGTTGTTGTTGTTGTTTTTTAGATAAAATTGTCCTGAGATTTATAAAAGAACACCCTTAAAGTTTATCTTTATTTACAATGAGATAGAAAAACTAAACACCTCTCCCCTAGTATATTTTATTATGGACATAATTTACTTAAGCAAAAATTACTAATTTTTTAAGGGAGGCAGAGGCAAGCTTATTTTAATACTATTATGCTAAGATAAACTCATTTTTTCCACATACAATTAGCTAGCAAATTATAAAGAATTAACTTTTTTTTAAAGTTTGCCTTTTTTATGCTAGAAGACAAATTTCAGAAATTCAACCCTTTAATGTTTTGATGTCTTAAATTTTATCTTTAAAGAAAATAACGTTTGAAGAATTAAGTGTAAATGGTTCTTTAAGAGCTGGTGCAGTTGGCTCCTTGAAAACAAACAGAATAAAAATTTTAGGAAGAGTGCAGAAATTTCACCTCAGAGATAAGAGAGTCACATGATTTCTACTATATAAATCTTCTAAACTATAATCTATTTGATTTTGTCATTCGAAAGACTGAAAAAACTGAGTATTTTGGGAGTTGTTACTTGCAGCAATATATAAAATAGAAGTAAAATACAAATTTACAAAATACATACAAACATATATCAGTGTCATAATTTTCAATGTCTTTTGATACATTGTATTGTAAAGGGTTACAATAACTCCATGAGTGCCTGACTGGTTATGTGTACATGATTGGATATACATAGTAGAACTGGTGCTTAATAAGCAACAAAGAGAGTGTATTTTTCTAATCCAGTTTTAAGTAATTGGCAGAGATTTTATATGCTGGCTGCATTTTATAATAGAGTTTAGCCCACATCCTCTCTAAGGCAGATAAAGCTGTCTGTCCTAGGAAAAGATAACAGAATGATATTGACATTTTGCAATTCAAATAAATTCATTAACATTTAAAAGATTTTGTTTTGGCTTTTTTTTTTCCTTGTTGAATACTGAGGTTTTCTTATACTATCAGTTGGACAGCAACTAAATATTAGTATATCAGTTAGGTGGGGGAGAAATACCCTGGAACATAGAATGGGAGTGTTGTTAATTTCATTACATAATTGAAGGTCTCGTGTGACTGACCCATTTAAAAAGTGGCTCCAATTCTTTACCCCTTTCTGTGTTTATTCCCAACAATTGGACTACACAGCTTTTTCTCTCATGAAATGAAGTCTATTTCCCAGCTGCCTGATTCTAAGTTGGTCTTGTGATTTGCTTTGATCGGTAGAACGTGGCAGAATAGCACTATGGCAGTCACAAGCCAAAGCCTCGGAGAAAGGGATGCCTTGGTTTCTCCTGGGCTCTTGTCAATTCCATGTGAATGAGCACACACTACCTTGCTAGGGAGTCAGAGTCCCTGTGGAGCACAGCTGAGATTCCTCAACCAACAGCTGGCCAGCCCTAGTCACAGAGCTGCCTAAAAGCCAGAGCAGAGTGCTGATGCATGAGCTCACCCTGCCAGATCAGAAACGCTGGCCCGCTGAGCTAGCCTGAGTACCTGGGCAACAGAAATCAATGTGTCCTGCTGGGTGTCACTGAGCATTTTGGTTGTCACATGGCATTACTGTGTAGAGAGCTTATGGCTACCCAATCTCCAGCTCTAGTTTTGTTGCTTGCCTCCAAGTTTCTTCACACGAATCTCCCATCCTTGAGGAGGCTGAAGTATGTGGAAAAGCAGTGGTACTGGATAGGAAAACACAGAATCAGGACTGGCCCCCATCCTATCTGTGTGATCAGAGAATACTTATTCCACCTCCCAGGGCCTCCCTTTCTTTCCCTATCTGTATGACACATGTGTGTCAAGCACTGTGTGTGAGGAAATGTCTGTGTTCTCAGAAGTCTACTACCAAAGGAACTGCCACCAAAGGGGTTCTGTGGTCTTATGCTCAAAAGGTCCTATACTTCCCCCACAACCCTTCCATTTATGTTCTCACAAATTAATTTGACAATCCAAAGCAAGCAATCGTTAAAGGTGAGTAATAATGTACTCTAGACAATAATAGAAATACTAACACAATTATTCGAGTATCTCTATACCAACTAATGCTAAGTGGTTTATGTACATCATCTTAAGGAATCCTTTTAACACAAATACAAACTAGTTTTTACCATCCCCATTTTACAGATGAAGAAAGAATCTCAGAACCATTTTCTTTTCTAAATTCAAATAAATAGCAAAGCCATATTTCAAATACATGTCCAGTCATAATGACTCTCTATGTATCTATATTCAAACAGGGATTTTTGAGGCCTGTCCTAAATGCCTATTTGATAACTTCACAGTTGACTGCTATTGAAAGTTTTTTTTCTTAATTAATTAAATTTTATTAACATATCATGTATTATTTGTTTCAGGGGTAAGTCTGTGATTCAGCAGTCTTACATAATTCACAGTACTCACCATAATGCATAACCTCCCCAATGTCTACCACCCAGCTACCCCACCCCTCCCACCCCCCTCCACTCCAGAAATCAAAAGAAACCAAAAGAAAGTTATTATTTTTCAATGACTGTGGCAACTACATATTTTAATTATGTGTAAACAAATCTCCAGACCATAATCAAATATCTATTGGTTCAAAGCTTTTTCTTTGATGAGAAAAGAATATTTCTAAACCAGGATGCACAGGGGGAAGGAATGCAACTTAGGAAGTGATATTTAGTGATTCTCAAATCAATTCAAATCAGTCTCCTGGGTAAAAATTATATTAAAATACTTTACCCAAGAAAAAGATAAGAAATTTAATTAAGCAACAGGCACTTACTTTTTAATACAATAACAAACAGCCCAGAATTGCTTTTTGTGTTGATAAGGAACATCTGGTCTACCTTAAGCACAAAGGAGTGTAACGCCTAAGTCTATCCTCAAGGTCATCAGAATTTCAGAGATCAGCTGCCTTTTAGATACCATACTGGTTCTGTGAGTAAGCTCACCACAGGAAAGCACAGAAATCAGCCCACACAATAATATGGGCATGGAACCCTCCATGGAACCCCACTTAGAGATATCCTTCAATCTTGGCTGGGGATTGTGGGTAGGATTTGGAATCACTGTGCAAGGAGAGGACTCTAGACACCAGGATTTCAATTCTCCCTCTTTACAGGTTAGGCAATGGATACCCCTACAATATGAAAGTAGAACAAAAATGTGACATACCAAAGACCAACTCTAGCAATAAAATGGCAGGGGGAAAAATCAACTTCCTGACAAATTAAGCAAAAAAGAATGAATTGCAAAATAGCTTGGGTTCATAAAATCTGTGTGTGTGTGTTGTGTGAGAGAGAGAGAGAGATGAAGAAAGAAAACATCTATACACTAATGTTTTACTGAGGTTCAGTGTGGAGGCACTAAGTATTTTCTTCTTTGCCTCTTTTTCTTTCTACAAAGAAAAAAGTTATTTGAAATACAAAGATAACCAAAAACTAAAAAACTGAGTGGCAATTGACAACACTGAACTATGTTCACATTGAAGGATTTTCAGTTGACCTCTACAGACAATTTTTTATATCCTCAGACATCTACAGAATCTTCAATAATCATGAAAAGCATTATATATTGAAAGTCAAGTTGATAGAAAAACACCTGAATAAATGAGTTATTTCTTTCCTCTGCAATAAGCTGAACATTTAAAAAAATCCCGATTTTACCAATTAAAAACTTTTTTCATTCCATTCAAATAAATAAGCTAACCCACAATGCCATGATGACAGCTGATCAATAGTATGCAATCAAAGCAAATCAAATCAAATCATTTTTTTAAATTCTTTATTTCTCTCTTTCTTATAGAGTTTTTCACTAAGTTTAGGGATTTCTGCCATCCTCGTTAAGAATTAATCAAAAACTTTCCAGTTAGGGCGCCTGGGTGGCTCAGTGGGTTAGGCCTCTGCCTTCAGCTCAGGTCGTGATCTCAGGGTCCTGGGATCAAGTGCCGCATCAGTCTCCCTGCTTGGCGGGGTGCCTGCCTCTCTGCCTACTTGTGATCTCTCTCTAACAAATAAATAAATAAAATCTTAAAAAAAAAAAAAAAACAACTTAAGAGTTACTATCTTAAGAGTTTACTGTCTGATGTAGTACCTACCTAAGAAGTCACTGTTTAAGGAAACAAAATTACATTTCTCTGGCAGATGTTTTAACATATATCTTCACTTTGTTACTTTATAATAGTAACTATGTTCTCAGAATGAACCAACTTTCTACTTCAGAGGTTTTCTTTTTGGTGGTGCTTTTTCTTTTCCTCAAGTGTGGGTAAGAACACACAATATGAAATTTACCACTTTAAAGTGCAAAGTTCAATAGTATTAAGTTTATTCAAACTGTAGCAAAACCGATCTCAATAATTTTTTCCATTGTGCAAATTTGAAATTCTGTATCTGTTAACCAACAAATCCCCTTTCTCTCTCTGCCCCAGTCCCTGGTAACCACCACTCTAATTTCTTATTCTATGGATATTTCTACTTCACAGAATTCTTACAATAGGAATCAGTGGGGTTTTTGTGGAGGGGCAGGGGTTAGGAATAGCTTATCTAATGTAACATAATGCCCTCAAGTTTCATCAATATTGTAGTGTTAGGCAGCATTTCCTTCCTTTCTAAGATTAATATTCCATTGTATGTCTATATCACATTTATTTATCCATTCATCCCTCAAAGGTTACTTGGGTTGATCCCACCTCTTGGCAATTGTAAATTGTACCATAAGAGAAGAAGGCAGTTAAAATATCCATTTGAAAGTCTGCTTCTGGGGCTCCTGGGTGGCTCAGCTGGTTAAGTGACAGACTTGTTTGCAGCTCGGGTCATGATCTCAGGGTCCTAAGATTGAGACCCATGTGGAGTCCCTGGAGGGACTCTGCACTCAACAGGGAGTCTGTTTGTCCCTCTCCCTCCTCCCTCTCTGTCTCTATCCCCTCTACCCTCCCCCATGCATGTGGAAGCACACCCTCCCTCTCTAAAATAAATAAATAAAATCATTTAAAAAAAAGCACTTTCAATTCTTTTTGGATATATACCCAGAAATGGAATTGCTAAATTATACAGGAGTTCTTCTTTAATTTTATGGACTTAAGAAGTTAAGAATTTTTTTGAGCTTTAAGGACTCCCATGCTGTTTTCTATGGTAGCTGCTGCATGTTTTTAATATATCAATATTGTAGGTTTGTATTTAAAGAGGAAAGAAAGAAAACCGAAAAATCTACTCTTTTTTCTTCTCTCCTTGAAAAACACAGAAGTAAATCTCCATATATAAACTTTGAAAAAGGTACATATGTATTTAAAGTATGATAGTTAAAATTTTTCAGTTGATAATAAAGAAAAAACAAAAAATGAAATATTTTTCCATTAATTCATTATTTACCATTTATCTGCACTATACAGTAACATCTTAGTGCTGGTATTTCTTGGTAGTAAGTGCTTAAATGCAGTGAGCCAGGACATGAATAGAAAAGCCACATATATACAGTGATCTGAGGACATTTCATCAGTCAGTCCAGGCCTTTGTAAATACTTTTTAAAAAGTCACACTGGTAGTATAAGAATTGATTAGTAAAATTCAGAGATAAAAATTTCATATACCAAAGCTAAATAGACTGTATATAATAGGTTTATTTCAGAAATAGACATTATATGTGAAATCAATATTGGCTTAAATGCTTTTGAAATAAACAGACCTACATTCATAAGAGTTTTACTTTAAAAATCCCTACTTCTTGGCGCTCCTGGGTGGCTTAGTGGGTTAAGGCCTCTGCCTTTGGCTCAGATCATGATCCCAGGGTCTTGGGATCAAGCCCTGCATCAGGCTCTCTGCTCAACAAGGAGGCTTCTTCCTCCTCTCTCTGTCTGCCTCTCTGCCTACTTGTGATCAACGTCTGTCAAATAAATAAATAAATAAATAAATAATAGAAAGTCTTTAAAAATCCCTACTCTTGAAAATGCCTAATTGATGCAAAATGCCTCTTTTATCTCTTAAAAGGACAATTGTTATTGAATTTAGGGCAGGTCTGGATAATCCACCAGCAGTCTGCCTGTGCTTCTCCTGCTCTGAATTTCTTCATCAGTAAGCTAACCACATAAATCAACTACCTTACCTATTTAGGCCATAAGACCAAAGCAAAATATTATGTATTAAAAACAAGAATATGGTTAACAATTTTAAAAGGAGAAAAATAGGGGTACCTGGGTGGCTCAATGGGTTAAAGCCTCTGCTTTTGGCTCAGGTCATGATCTCAGGGTCCTCAGATCAAGCCCCACATCAGGCTCTCTGCTCAGCAGGGAGCCTGCTTCTCCTCTCTCTCTCAAATAAATAAATAAAATCTTTTAAAAAGGGGGGGGAATAATAATTTAAGGAATATCTGCATATATGTCATTTTACAAATATAAAATTGTTCTATTTCATAAATTATATTTTATGTATATTAAATATATGGAGAGAGAGAACACATGAGTGAAATTATAGGTAGCTGTTATCAAGAGAAAGTTTTAAGATTGGTTTAAATTTATGGGTTTTCAGGGAAAACTTAAAAACAAGCTGGAATCAGCTGATTTTGTTCATTTTTGTTTGTATTCCCAAATATCTTTTTTTCCCTTACACTAAATTAAACTGCTAAAGTAATGACACAGTCAGGTAAGTGAAACATTTAGTTTTCCAGGCCATTTGAGTTGGAAAGGTTCATTGCATAATTCCAAACCTACCGAAACCTGAAGGATGGAGATGTGTAGCTAGATTTTTTTTTTTTTTTCCCCAGCCATAAGCCAGACAGTCTTTGGTGTTAGGAGGGAGAAAACAGACTTGGAGAATCAACACTATTCATTACTGGTATATTTGTTTATCCTCCTGTGTGGCCCATTGGATTTTCAGAGACTCAAATTCCCTGTCTTAGCATTCTTATTCAGAAGAAGATGAAAGCATCCTTGTGGAGTATCCCTTTGAATTCCATCACCTGTTTTTGCCTCAATTCATTTATTTAGGACAATTTAGCACATCAACTCTGGAGCCTGGCCAGGGTCAGAGATCCCAGTCCTACCACTTGTGTGGTATGGGACCCTCAGCCAGTGATGGAGGCTGGGCTGCGCCTCTTGCTACTCTCCCAGTACTTACACTCGGCTGTTGTGAGAATGAAACTAATTAATACTGGAGAATATAAAGAAGAGAAGTTTTAATTCCTAATATGTAATACTGACTATATAAACAATAATTGAAGAGATAAACTACCAAAAAAAAAAAAAAAATGCATAGCCACCCTCTCTCTGAGTGTCCCAGGCTATTTTAACAAATTATTGAAAACCAGTGGCTCTGAACAACAGAAATTACTCTCTGATGGTCTTGGAAGCCAAAAGTCCAAAATCAAGCAGTCATTAGTGCTGAGTTCTCTTCAAAGGCTCTATGCTCCTGAAGGCAATGACGTGGAAAACCCTAGGGATGGGATCTTTGGTCAGCCCATAGATTCTCAGAACACACACAGCAACCAGTGGACACTTTCTAATTTCAACTTCTTGACTCGCCAATATGAATCTGGAGTTGCTGCCCATGATGAGGAAATAGATTCATTTGGTGGATATTTGATTGGGACAAATGAATCTCTGGCTTGCATCTTGGTAACAGATTTAAGGAGAGAAGAAAAGTATTCCAAGGGCCTCACTCCTTTTTTTTTTCTTTTTAAGATTTCATATTCATTCATTTGACAGAGATCACAAGTAGGCAGAGAGGCAGGCAGAGAGAGAGGAAGGAAAGCAGGCTCCCCGCTGAGCAGAGAGCCCGATGCGGGGCTCGATTCCAGGACCCCATTGAGCAGAGAGCCCGATGCGGGGCTCGATCCCAGGACCCCGGGACCATGACCTGAGCCCAAGGCAGAGGCCCTAATCCACTGAGCCACCCAGGCGCCCCCCTCTTTTTCTTCTAAGAGAATAGCCCTGTACTCTCTTTTAGCGCACCATTTCCCATGCCATAGGCTTCATAGTCTTCAAGAGCCTTGTCACAGGATGACTCTATCCAAAATGCCTATATTATACTCTGTTTACCATCATTGTGAATAGGCAGGAGAAAGAGGCCTGACTTTTGGATACAGGATTCCAAAAAACTCTGTGCTCAGTGTTACCTTGTTTTGTTTCTAGGTCTTATATTCAGATGAATCTAAGAAAAAATGGATGGTTTTCTAAAATACGTTATTGAAAACTCTTCCCCCCTCCCCTGTGTGTGTCAGAATGCAATCTAGTACGTATAATTGAAAAAAAAAAAAAAAAAAAACTTTCTTTGCTTCTCTCTGACTTCTGGTGATTCTAGGTATTCTTTTGCTAAGTAACTTCAGTCTCTGCCTCTGTTGTTACATGAGCTCTACTCTGTTCTTTCTCTCCTTCTGTCTCTTATAAGGTCAACTATCAATCGATTTAGGGTCCCCTGCATAGCCCAGTATCACCTCGCTTGAGATATTTAATTACCACCACAAAGAATGTTAACAAATGAGGTCACATTCGCAGTTTTAAGGGGTAGGACATGACCTTATCTTTTTAAAGGACATCAACACACTATACCTTCCTTCTCTAATATCTGATTTCTATTTATCAGATCTCTTTAAAATGAAATTAATATCCTTATATATAGAAATGATCAATCAATATCTAACTAAATGATGGTTATTTAAAATTAATTTTGTTGGTTAAAAATTAAAGGGTCATATTAATTAAAAAACTGCAGCTTTTAAAATTATATTCAACTTAAATGTGGCTTTTAGTATTTTTGAGGAAACTAATCTACCTGATTTTGTTTGATGAAAAGAAATTCATTACACATGAGATTTCATTTACATCTTTGAACTAAGAATCTAGAGCCAATTTTCCAATTATTCACAGTCACATATTTCCATAACTTGTCTTTCAACGTCATAATTATTTTATCAGCTTCTTTACTTGTCTTTGCTAACATCGTCACCATCTTCTGTTCACACCCTCCTATATATAACGTGCCGTCAAGTACCAGATGGAAAGGCAGATGATAAAAAATCAAAACATGCAATTAATTGCTTCCTGTCTCCAGGAAATGTTTTGGCCAAAATGTAGGAGGTTTGGAAAAAAAGAGGACAACTTTCATTTAATTTAGTCAGATTCCTGGCTTTTGATCAAGAGGTAATTCTCTCCTTTTTCTTCATAGAGGAGAGGCAGGCAAGAATTTAGGCAGGAAAGATGGGAAAGTTCTAGAGCTCCAGCTCTGGTCTCAACTGAACCTGGAGGTCATCCTGCAACTTTCTTACTTAGATAAAATGTTTATAGACAAACATCTGTACGTTACCAAAAAATTTAAAATGTATTAATTGCAATGGTATGAATTCCAGAAATCATCTGTTAATATTTTTTTTTAATTAATGTATTGCCCAACAAAATGTATTTATAAACTAAAAAGATGACGACTCTTACCCTGAGGTCAGATATGGTGCAAGACTTATTTGTATCTGGTCAAGGAAAAGCAAATTGTATCTATGTCAATATATGGAAAGGAAAAGTTTCATAAAGGTTTCAATTCACTTAAGGTTTTTAATGAGATGTTTCTTTAGAAATGTAAAATTTTTGTTTACAAGGGAGGGAATGTAAAGAGACAAAGTTTTTTCAAAGAGACACTGTGGCCTTATAAAGTAACAGGCATGTCAACAGGAATTTGTCACTACAAATTAGGAAAATAGAAGTTTTCTAGAATATCCATTTTATTTGTCTGTGAAATAATTATAAAAAGTTTTCACCATGTATGATTTTTTAAGTGAAATTGTATTAAATTAGTTAGATCTATGTCTATTAAGGATTTTGCAGAATCAACTTTCAGACAATTTATTTACCCCTCTACTTCATCCCTCTCCCTCTCATTTTCTTTTGTCAATCACACAAAATTAAACTTAAGTTGTTTTTTTTTTTTTTTTTTTTAGATTTTATTTATTTATGAGAGAGAGAGAGAGAGCGAGCACAGGCAGACAGAATGGCAGGCAGAGGCAGAGGGAGAAGCAGGCTCCCTGCAGAGCAAGGAGCCCGATGTGGGACTCGATCCCAGGACGCTGGGATCATGACCTGAGCCGAAGGCAGCTGCTTAACCAACTGAGCCACCCAGGCGTCCCCTTAAGTTGTTTAATAATTATTTGTTTTTCCATTATTATTTATTATATTTGTTCATCTTAAAAATCCAATTTAAGATTTTTTGTTTGTTTTTTCACTGGTAAGTCTCCCCAGGATTTTAACCAAAGGGAAAAAATTCCCTATATGTTATATTAATGTATTTTCACTAAAAAAAAAAAAATAACATAAACTCCAGAATTTGACAATTTTCTCATTTGTCGAGTGCCAGTATTTCTTTAAAACACGTAGATCCAGGTGTTACATGCAACTAATGAATCACTGAACATTATATCAAAAACTAGTGATGTTGGCTAATTGTATTTAAATTTAAAAAGATGTAGATATAACATAATTTTATAATAATTTCATTTATTTTCTTACCAACTATAAAATGATATGTTTACATTATTTAAAGTAAAGTACTCTAGAGTAAAAAAAAGAAAAAGAAGAATCAGAAAGCCAATAGTTCACCTAAAGATGTGATCTTTTAAAAAATAAAATTAGAACAAATTATTTACTTTTTAAAAAAATCATGTTAGGCACAAAGGACTTAATTGGTTTGGCATGTGTTATATTGGAGAGATCATCTTCACATTCTTGGCACTAGTCATGTAGATTGTGGTTAATGATAAGACAATTGACCAAGTTCTTTTCTTACTTTTTTTTAAGATTTTATTTATTTGACAGACGGAGATCACAAGTAGGCAGAGAGGCAGGTGGGGTGGGGGGAAGCAGGCTCCCCACTGAGCAGAAAGCCTAATGTGGGGCTCAATCCCAGGACCCCAAAACCATGATCTGAGCTGAAGGCAGAGGCCCAACCAACTGAGCCACCCAGGCACCCCTCTTTTTTCTCCCCACTTTCTCTTTCTTTCTTCCTTCTCTCTCTCTCCTTCTCTTCCCTTTTCTTCTATCCAATACTAAACAGCAAAACAACATTTAACTTTCATGCACCATCAAAACTAAAAATTTGGGACAAGCAGAAACAACTTTTATTTCATTTTTATATCAAGAGGCAGGCAGTGGGTCTCAGGGTCACATGGCAATGAACCATATACTTTAATTCATCAAAATATTGCTTTGTGATTTTTTTTAAGCTTTTATTTATTTATTTGACAGGCAGAGATCACAAGTAGGCAGAGAGGCAGACAGAGGGCGGGGGGGAAGCAGGCTCCCTGCTGAGCAGAGAGCCCGATGTGGGGCTCAATCCCAGGACCCTGGGATCATGACCTGAGCTGAAGGCAGAGGCTTTAACCCACTGAGCCACCCAGGAGCCCCCTGCTTTGTGAATTTTTGATGTTCATGGATCCTACTGAATCTTTGGTTATTGGTATCAGAAAATTTTTAAGTATCTCTTCACAGAAGTTGGAAGTCAATCTGTTTCAGTTTGTGATTCCTAGAGCTCACGATGAGACGAGGACTCAGGTGCATAGAGTTTGTTTGGGAGGTGATCTTGGGAAATGCATGAGTGAGGAAGGGGCAAGATGAGACAGGAAAGGAAGAAAAGCCAGGAAAGGGTTTATTAATAAGAAGGTTTCTGCTGTGGCAAATGATGCTCCATTGGCTTGGCCCCCTTCTGAGAACCTGTGTGGAGCTTGCCTCCAAACTGTTATCCACCAACTGTCACCCACCAAATCTTCCGCTGGCTAAGGGCTGACCCTTTAGATGTGAAATCCAGAGCTCTTCACTGTTTGGAGCTAGAGTGGGCCTCGGAGAGGCAAACAGAGGCAGGTATTTGCAGTGGAGCTCGGTCACAAGCTCTGAACAGAGCTTACCTCAGCTGCAAGGGGATACACAGGAGAGAGTCAAGAATCTTCTCCAGAGGTTTGGACAAAAGGTAACCCCCCAAAATATTTAAGCTTGGATCAAAACCCAGAATCCATGAAATTTTAGAGAATACTGAGCATGAACCAGTGATCCATGTTATAAAACTAGGAAAAAATTCCTTTAAAAATGACGTTTTCCTGAATGCTTCTGAAAAATCCATTCTAGTGCCCATAAATGTACTCAGACTTAATCTTTCAAACTCAGCTTTTCTTTCTCTCATTTACAAATGAGGAATTTTGGTAGCTCTTTAAAAGTCTCTTTCATTGAAAATTGAATCAGTGACTGAACTATAAATTCCTTGAAGCTTTAAGATGTTTTAATAAAATTAAGGGAAAAAAGGATGCTGTCTTGAGCAGCAAACTAAAGGTAAATTTGTTTTTAAAACCACTATCTATTGGGGAAAATGTTTCTTATTTGTAACTCATAAAACTTAACAGCTAAGTCATTGACTTGAGCTGCTTAGGGTCTATTAAATATCAGTACATTTTTTCCACCAGGTCTAGAATACCAGATAAAAAACAAGTATTTAATCTGACAGGTATGGTTTAACTGATTAAAAAAAAAAAAGCATCTTAGAAACTAGATCTAGAAAATATGGATGCGAAGCTCAAGAACTAGTTGTAATGGGAGAGCCATTTGGTCATTGTTACTCAGCATGCCCTGTCTTAAAAACATCAAAATCATATTATCTCAGTATCTATACCTCCTTTGTGTGTGTGTAAGTTTTCATTAGCAGTTAAATCGGTGTATTTATATTTGACTCATTCCATTTTTATCCTTTGGTAGTGATACCTAGACTATGCCCTAAATGTTTATAATATGCCATCATAAATATCACAAATTTAGAATAACTTCATGTCTTCTGCTTAGCAATCCTTTGCTTAGCCAACAGAAATGTACTTTCTGAGAATGGACTTTGCAATTTGGGCCAATATTTTGGAAACAGAAAGTCTAGCCATTGTGTCTCTAGGACTGCTTGTTTATATGCCTGCACAGTTTATTAGTAAACACAGCTGAATGACCAAAATTCAAAGCAGATTCTTGAGAAAACAAATTTGACCTCAGCTATCATGACACTATGTTCACCCTGCAACGGATCTGTTTTCCTTCTCACCCAGCAAACTGAGCATTAAACTGTGTGACGAAGTATTATATTAAGAGACTTTTTACCCAGAATTACCATACCTGCAAAGAAAATCACTAAGTGATCATTAACCTTTGGAACCAGAAAATTCTGGCTTGTCACTGATTCAAATTCTGAGGGGAAGTATTCAATTAATACTGTCAAGTCGTAGCATACAGAAAAAAAACATTTCGTTGACTCAGAGTTAAATTCTGTCAAAAAAAAAAAAAAGAAAAAGAAAAGAAAACCCAGCAGGAAACTGTCAGACCATTCTGGACTATCTCAACCGTGGCTCCCTGGTAACAGTGTCATTTTTTAATAATGTATAAACTGCATGTAGTTGGCAAGTGAGTTGCATCCTTGACCACTGTGCCTGAAAATATGTCCACCATAGCATATTTCTTTCATATTTTCTCCTGCTCTATTTCATGCTCAAGTAATAACTCATTTGTACAAATGGATAGAAACAGCAAATCTAAAAAAGGAGTAATAGTGGGAGGTTGTTTAGGAATCAAAACACTTTAAAATAGCACAGCTGCTGTGATATTGTTATCATGCCAGCTATTTCTGATGGTTGTGATGGGAAGAGGCAGAACAAATTTCAACGTGACTATTTTGCAAACCATGTTTGCACCATCGTGGTATGCGCTTATCTATCAAGGTGAGGCAGCCCGTATGTACACACTGAAAATATGCCAATTAAATACATGTGCTCTTTATAAGATCTAAGTTTATGAATGCAATTCTTGGTACATGGGCCAGAGACTGAACACCAGGCAAGAGTCCTGACTCAAAGAAGTGAATTATGCATTTCATAGAGGATAGCTTATATTCATTTCCTGAAGCATCCAAAATAAATGGTATGATTCATACAAAGTCTTGGGAGCAGCCTATGATTACCTAGCCATTTGCTCCTCTCCTCAAGCCTACAGTCATACTTTCCATCTACTAACACACATCTGAGACTTTCAACCCTGAACATTTCTCCTTGAAGTGGATATGGCACCATACAGCATTCCTTCCCAAAGGAAACTTACAGGTAGAGACCAAGACTATGAAATTTGGAGTAAACCACCTTGTGTGATGATTCCTAGCTCACTTTAATTTTTGGGGTCTGTTTCTTCACTATTTCTTCCTCTATAATGTGTGTGTTATAATAGTTTCCAAGGGATTATTCTAAGGACTATGTGAATGAATTAAGACTAGTGTCTGGCCTATAGTAAGTGTTCCATAAATGTATTTACTATGGAACATTTCCATTTAACCAGGCCTGACTTCATATGTAGAAATGCTTGTCTATTGCCTGCTAGGGTAAATTAAAGGGCTAATGTGAAAGCCTAGTTTACCACCAAAACTTTTTCCCACTTTCACAGTATTCAACATTGACAGTATTATAGTCCATAGTATTTGGGAAGGCAAAGTAAATTATATAAACCCACTGTTAAAATCTATGTATGAAATATATTTCTAGACTGTCACACTTGAAAAAAAAAAGATGATTAAAACATAGCTCACCAAAAATAATCTGGCCAGATTTTAACATTTTCTTTAAATCCCTATTCTTGGGTGTCTGGGTGGCTCAGTCCATTGTCTGCCTTTGGCTCAGGTCAGGGTCCTGGGATCGAGTTCCGCATCAGGCTCCCTGCTTAGCAGGGAGTCTGCTTCTCTCTCTGCTTCTGTCCCTCCCCCCTGCTAATTCTCTCTCTCTCTCAAATAAATAAAATCTTTAAAAATAATTAAAAAATAAATCCCTGTTGCCATAATAATCCTTCTATTATATCTATTTATAAGTTTTTCTCTTTCTTAACAAAAACTCTTACTGGGTAGGAGTTGCATCTAAGTCATTCTTGAATGTGTTTACTTCATACATAACTACTCAATATATATTTTTTGTTAAATATAATGCCAGTTATATTTTAAAGAGAATATAGAACTACAGGACACAGGTATTATACAGAAGCAAAAACAGCTCTAAGAACCTTAGGGAGAGGAGGGACAAGGACAGAGAAAGAATGCATGACAGTGAAGGTTTCATTCTGGAAACAAAAATGCTGACAGGAATGAGTTAAGAGCTGAGACAGGGGTAAGTGTATTCACTTCATCAGTGGGAGTGTTGGCCTTAATGTGTTACATTTTTTTCAAGGGAGTTAATGTGATAATCTTTCGTAAACCTCTAAAACCATTAGGTCTAGAAAAAGAAAGTTTCACTATTTAAAATGATTACCTCACCCCAAATGAAGTGATAAGAAAATAAAGCATGAAAAGAAATCTATGACCATGACCCGTCTGTCAATTAGCAAAAAAATGTATTTTTCTTTTTTCAGCGTTTTTCAGATGGCAAGGCTTAGCAACTGCCCTTTTTCTAAACATTATAGAAGATTTCAAATCAACTTTAATTGCACTCAAAGAGTATACAATCATTCATTGTTCAACATGAGTTATTCTCAACTTGATAGTTAAAACCCTTTATAAAATAATAGGTTATATTCCAATATTTTGACTGACTAGTTGAACAGGAAAATGAGGACCAATGAATACCCAACAGTTTATAACACCAGAAGATAAATATAAGATGGGAATTAGAACAAAGGTGGAATTAGGGTCCCACATCTCTTCTTTACATTTTTATTCAATTTATTTAGACTTAATAAAAAATAATTCATCCATTTCTCCCATCCCCCACCCCTCTTGCAACACCCGTCTGTTCTATATGAGCTTTTTTGTTTTGTTTTAAAGATTTCACGTATAAGAGGGATACCCGGAGGGCTTAGTCAGTTAAGTGTCTGCCTTCAGCTCAGCTTATGATCTCAAGGTCCTGCATCAAGCCCCATGTTAGGCTCTGTGCTCAGTGGGGAGCCTATTTCTCCCTCTCCCTCTGCTCCTCCCCCCTGCTTGTGCTCTATCTCTCTCTTTCTTTCAATAAATAAAATCTCAAAAAAAGATTTTACATATAAGAAAGATCATACAGTGTATGTCTTTCTGACTTACTTCACTTAGCATAATGCTCTCAAGATACACTCATATTTTTACAAATGGCAAGGTTTCATTCCTTTATAGCTGAATAATATTCCATTATATATGTATATGTATACATATATGTTTATATATGTAAATTATGTCATTCATATATATGTATGTATATATGTATTTTATATATATATATATATTTCTTTACATATGATGGACACTAAGGTTGCTTCCATGTCTTGGCTACTGTGATTAATGCTGCCATGAACATGGGAATGCATATATCCTTTGGAGTTAGTGTTTTTATTTTCTTCAGATAAATACCCATATGTGGAATTGCTGGATCATATGGTAGTTCTATGTTTAATTTATTTGAGGAACGTCCTTACTGCTTTCCATTGTGGTTGTACCAATATACATTCCCACCAACAGAGCACAAGAATTTCCATTTCTCTACATCCTTGCCAACACTTGCTGACTTTTTCATAATAGCCATTCTAACACTTGTGAGGTGATATCTCATTATGGTTTTGATTTGCATTTCCCTAATGATTAATGATGTTGAGCATCTTTTCATGTACCTGTTTTCGTTAAAAAGTGGCTATTTAGATTTTGTGCTCATTTTTTCCCCATTTTTTTAAATGAATCAATTTTTTTTGCTATTGATTTGTGTGAGTTCTTTGCATAGTCTGGACATCAGGCCCTTATCTGATACATGATTTGCAATTCTTTTCTCTTATTGGGTAGGTTGCCTTTTCATTTTGTTGCTGGTTTCCTTTCCTGTACAGAAGTTTTGAGTTTGTTGTAGTCCAACTTACTTATTTTTGCCTTTATTGCTTTTGCTTTTGGTGTCAGATTTTCAAAAAATCATTGCAAATGATTTTCATATGAAGGAACTTGATATGAAAGGTAAGTTCCATATCAAGGAATTTACCACCTATGTTTTCCTCTAGTATTCTCTATGGATTTATGTCTTACATTCAACCTTTTATCCATTTTGAGTTAATTTTGTGTATGGTATAAGATAGTGGTAGGTGCCATCCTTGTCTGGTCCTGCTAGCAGGGTAATGGAGGCCTTATAAAATATGTTTGGAAGAGTTTCCTCCTCTTCAATTTTTTGAAGAGTTGAGAAGAATTGGTGTTATCCTTTTCTGACTGTTAGAATTCAGCAGTGAATTCTAGAATTAGAATAGAATTAGAATAGAAATAGCTAGAAATGGCTAGAATTAGAACAGAAAAGTGGCTATAGACTTTTGCTTGTTGGGAGGTTTTGATTATTGACTCAATTTCCTCTTAGTATTTGGTCTGTTGAGATTTCCTATTTCATCATGATTCAGTCTTGATTTTATCTTTCTAGGAATTTTTCTATTCCTTCTAGGTTTTCCAATTTGTTGGTGTCTAAGTGTTTATAGTGCTCTCTTACAGTCCCTTGTTCTATGGTATCAGTGGTAAATCTCCTCTTTCATTCATGACTTTATCTGAGTCTTGTTTCTTGATGAGTCTAACTGAAGATTTGTCATTTTTAATCTTTTCCAAGATCATCTGTTCTTAATCTCAAAGATCTTTCATCTTTTTAGTCTCTACTTCAATTAACTTCTACTATAATCTTTGTTATTACTTTTTCTTTTTTTTCTCTAACTTTGGGCTTTCTCTAGTTGCTTGAGATGTAAATTTAGATCGAGATTTTTCTTTTTCTTGAGGCAGGCACTTAATGCTATGAACGTCCCTCTTAAAATTGCTCTTACTGCATACCACAAATTTTGGTATATTCTATTTCCATTTGTCTCAAGACTTTTTTTCTTCTTTGACCCCTTCCCTTTGTTATTCAGTAGCATGTTTAATCTGCACACATTTGTGAATTTTCCAGTTTTCTTCATGTAATTAATTTCTAGTTTCAAACCACTGTGGTCAGAAAAGATGCTTGATATGATTTTAGTTCTCTTAAATGTACTGAGACTTGGTTTGTGGTCTAACACATGATATATCTTCAAAAATGTTTCTTGTGCACTTGAGAAAAATGTGCATTCTGTTGCTTTTGGATAGAATGATACTTCTATATCTGTTTAGTCCATCTGCTCTAACATGTCATTTAAGGCTGATATTTCCTTACTAATTTCTTCCAAATGATCCACCCATTGATGTAATTGAGGTGCTAACGTCCTCTACTATTATTTCATTGCAATTTTCCCTTTAGGTCTCTTAATATTTATACATTTAGGTGCTACATGTAATTATGACAAAAGGTAATCATATCTTAATAATCAGTTTTAGGTTCAAGAAAATGAAAGCTGTCTTTGAGTGGATGACAGGCAAGAGGGATGATTTACTCATCAGAAATTTGTGAATGAGCACTTACTGTTTTTCAGGCGGTAGTAGGAGGGAAAATAGTTAAGGTTTCAACCTTAAATAATCAGAAAGATAAGAAAGAATCTGAAAACAGGGATTTAGTCATCATGAGCCCAACAAATGCCTAGTAGCTAGCACACAAGCAGAGATTCCCATGGGTATCAATGCTGATGTTCCCAGTACTAAGGCCACACCGCCTCCTCACAAGGTTCCTGGACTACAATTTCTGTTCCTTTCTCATTTTTTGAATTCTCAATTTCTTCTAAAGGAAGTCCTATAAACTACTGTACATCTTTATCTTATACTTTCAAGTATGTGTACTTTTTTTTAATTTGTACATCATACCCCCTTGGAAAAAATGTGAGAAAAAAGAACAATTTCTGGATACAGAGATGAAAATGTGTGGATGGATCAAGCCACAGCTCTGACATTTACTAATTATTTGGGCTTAGAGAAGTTTCAGACCTCTCTGAGCTTCAATTTTCTTCACTCAAATATGGGCATAATAATTCCTACCTCATCTGTGTTTTGTAAGAATTAAGATCCAATAGGAGTGAAAAATTTATCAAGTCAGGCCTTTAATCAGTGGTTTAAAAAAAAAAAAAAAAGACAAACTAAACTTTTCCCCAGATGAAATTTCTAGTGGAAGCTCAACAATGAAGAAAATAATATTCAAATGCATTTTTATAAAGTATTTCCTTAAAGTATGAAATATTTACTAACTAAAAGTTTGTTGACAAGAACATTTATGTTTCAGGTTCCAATTTCCTTATATTGTTTGCATAGAATCAAGAACACTTGGATTCCCACAATGAAGAAGTTGCAAGTGACATTTCAAAAAACAATTCCTAATTACAACATTTACCACATTTTGCTGTATAATTAATTTAAAAAGTTACAGATGGCACATAGTAAAATTTTAAATAGTCAATTTGTAAAAAAAAAATGCAATAGAATATTAAAAGCCAATTATAACTAAAATTGGCTTTATAGTTATAAAATTGACTTTATAGTTATAAAATTATAACTAAAAGCCAATTCATCTTCCCTCCTACCTAGAATTGAGGATCTCTTAAATAGAATAACTCTGGTAATCGTTTTTTTATATGTATTATCCAGAAATAGTCTTTACATTTAAAGCATAATAATCAGACATTGTTTAATTTTTTAGTTAATTGATTGTTTGCAATACCATAAGATGGTGAACTAAATTGATCTGGAAACTTCAGAGTGTACAAATTTAATCAACTGCTCACAATTACTTTTTTTTTTTTTTTTAGATTTATTTATCTGAGAGACTGAGAGAGAAAAAGAGAGCATGCACACAAGTGGGAGAAGGGGCAGAAGGAGACAGAATCTCAAGCAGTCTCCCCACTGAACAAGGAGCCTGCCTCAGGGCTAGGTCTCATGACCTGAGCCAAAACCAGGAGTTTGGATGCTTAACTGACTGTGCCACTCAGGCACCCCCAGCTGCTCTCAATTCTTAAAACAACAAAATAACATGGGGCACCTGGGTGGCTCAGTCAGTTATGCATCTGCCTTTAGCTCATTTCAGGATCCCAGGTACTGGGATTGAACCCCACATCGGGCTCCCTGTCAGCAGGGAGCCTGCTTCTCTCTCTCCCCCTGCTGTTTCCTCTGCTTGTGTGCTCTCTCTCTCATCAAATAAATAAATAAAATCTTTTTTTAAAAAAATCAAAATAATATAATACGCAATATTTACTTAAAATTTTTAAATGTCAAAATGATAAAATCATTTCACAATGTAGTGTGTTATGTGCTCTACTTTTTACCAAAAGAATGATTATCCCATGATGAGCATGTGCTCACAGACACATACTTGAGGCATGCTAGGCATTTAATGGCACATGGTGTATGCGTGTTTTGGTTGTGTACTAAGACATACATTTTACGTGGTGCTTGTGCACAGATATGAATTCAAATGAAGACCCATGATACGTTCAGAAATTCAAATGCATCTTGTGGTGGGTCTAGTAGAAAAGACTGATTTTCAGTTCTACACAAAAATGAGTTCCAGTGCCCATGCTAGTTAAACTTTTAGCAAAATTTATTCTACTGGCATTCTCTAATGTACTCAAACAGGAATTTATTCATCTGTTTTTAAGACAGTTTTAAGTGTTTTAAATAGATTTTTTGTTAATAAGGGTCAAAGTGAAAGAGTTCAAAATCTTTGAGTTGCTCCTGAGTTACCTGAGTTTTCCAGTAATTTGGTTTGAAAATAGTATGCCTCCCTAATTTGGTGTTACATTTACTACTGTTATCGAAGTTTCTGTGAATCCAGCTATTAATTTTTAATCTCTCAAGTTCAGAGTCAATATTTTAGAACTAAATTGTATCCCCCATGATTTCTTATCATATAGTTAAATAAATGTAATAGTAAGAGTTAATTGTCAAGTAATCTGAAGATCAACTGAGCCTAACTTTTTCGTTTGTTTCTAGCAATATGGTTCAGATTAAGCATGTTTCTATTGCACCTATCCAATTTAGTAAATATTTGTATACTATTTTTTATAACCTCCTCCACATTATTAAAAATTAATATAATTGACAAAAATGATGACTAATCTATTAAATGTATGTTCCCTTACCCTTTATTTCAATATCATTAAGAAATAATAAAATATTAACATAATAATCAAAGGTAAATACTCATTATGCTTAACGCAGTATTGTCTTTATGTAGCATTAGATACTTATTAATGATTCAGCCTGAATTATATTGGAAAGTAATGACCTGAAAAATAGACAATAAAGTTCAAATAACAGATCTTGTCCTTCCTTGTAAAAATAACTTTATCATACATATAAGGAATTAGAATATCATATGGTCTTTCATATAACTTTTAAATGGGAGAATGCAAATGGGATTTTGAGCCTCAACCATATGATACAAATTAAAAAATATTGTCAAAAAATTTGTAATTTCAGACAGCTGTAATTGACAATTGGTATAGTCTGACTATAAGTGGTTCAAGATTCAGTAATTAGAAAAATGAAAAACATGTCTATAATTACATATTTCACTGTGGGAATGAATAAATCCTATCTACTCATGCAGTGTTCCTTCTTTGTCTGGGGGATCGCTCAGGATGGAGATCCACCTCCAAGACCAGCTGTGTAGGCCCTTCTTCCTTGCGTCTGCACATAGCTGAACATCTTCATCAGCTGGCAGATAGAAATGTCAGCTAAAAGGCCCTGAAACATCATACTATATATAAAAATTGGTACTCCTTGTTCCTACCAGAGGACCACCCCAGAGCTGGAGCTAATGTCCTCCTTACATTGGTTTCCATATACTGTATGAAAGGTCTACAGAACTCATTGTGAGAGAAAAAAAAAAAAATAGGTACAAAAAAATAGGTAACAAATAACATTTTCAAACTACAATTTAGAATTTAAAACTGTTATTTTCCTCCTTACTAGGGATGAATTGGATTCCCATAATAATTAGCACCTAAAAGTATACTATTTCAAGAATATTAACTTAGAAATCATGAATTGAACACCAATACATACTTTGAAATATATGAAATAATAAAAAATTTTCTATATATGTAGTGTCTTTCTTTTTTAATATTTTATTTATTTATTTGACAGAGAGAGAGATCACAAGTAGGCAGAGAGGCAGGCAGAGAGAGGGGGAAGCAGGCTCCCCGCTGAGCAGAGAGCCCGATGTGGGGCTCGATCCTAGGACCCTGAGATCATGACCTGAGCTGAAGATAGAGGCTTAAACCACTGAGCAACCCAGGTGCCCCTCTATATATGTGTCTATGTGTACTCATGCAACTTTCAAATCCTGAATTTTTATATCAGCCTATACATTTTAGATATCCAAAGCACTTCTCATGACTTGTTATTAATGTTTTTACTTAATAAGATACAATTGGAGTAAGTGGTCGTGCATATTGTTTGGTTAAATTGCTCAATAAAAAAATCAGAAACAAAAAAAAAACTAGAATAAATCAAATGATGAAATAAATTATATGCATTAATTCATTCAACTTCTAACTCAAAATAATAAAAATCATATGAGTGTCTAATAAAATGCCTGAATCTCAAGTGGTATTTTGGTTGGTCCAGACAAATCCATCAGCTTAGCTTAAGAAATGTTTAGACAATTAAGTTCCTTTTCCTTACATTAACTATTTCTTTTTCTTTCTTTGATGCACTTTTGTTCTGAGATACTTAGACATGTATCTAACTTTTAAATTACTTTTTAATCAGTTTGGAGAAAGGGAAGCGGGAAAGAGAGAGAGAGCTTGGCTGGGAAAAAAGAGAGCAGTTACAGAGATATAAAAACAGAGAAAACAGAGATAAGACACCTAATATCATTATTTGAGTCAGGAGCTTGTCAGTCTACTGCATCCTTCTCCATCGGTGAACAAGAGAAATCTCATAAACCGGCTTAAGTGAGATTTCTATTACTTGGGTTTAAAGGAGTCTGGATTATTACTGAGAGTCACTGAGCGATTTTTAACCAGGAATAGAATCAGATGGATATTTAGAATGACCATTTCTGCAACAGGGAGGAAGACAGACTGAAGACAGGGAGGAGTTGTTGGCAACAATCACAATGAAGAAAATTATGGGTTAGATTAAGACATTGGTTCCAAGGAGGTAAAAGTGACATGATTTAAAGTGTAATCATTTAGGGACTCAGAGGCAAAGGAGAAGAAATCTTACTTAAGTCTCAGAATCTGGCCTTGAGAGTTTCTTTTACAACACCATTTGAAAAAAATGATGAGTCAAGGAAGCGTAATAGCTTTGAGGAGGGCTGATGACAATTTATTTCCAGGACATGTTGAGTATCTGTAGACTAGTCAAGAGAACACACATTAGACAGGTGAGGGAAGTATCTGGAGCTCAGGAGAGAAAATTCTGCTTAACACTAAATATATTAGGAAGACGGCAAATAGTAACATATACTGTGGAGTGTAAAGTCAAAGGCATCAGAAGAGAACATCAAAATGAAATGGCATTAGGACTGAGGACATGAAAATATATACCACAATTTAAGTGAAAAAAAAATCACATCTCAGCTATAACAGGCAAAAATACATATGTGCAGAAAAAAATCTCAATGTTAATACATGAAGAAAATGTGAAATACTGAGTATCAGAGCTCTAATTTATTTTAGAATTTTTGTTTCTTCTCCTGCTATATTGTCTTTTGTTCAAGTAGCATACACAAAAATATTCAATAAAAGTGACTCCCCAAGCTATCGTTACCATATAAATAACCACATGAAACCTATTAGCATCTATGAAGTTATTTCTATTAAATTCAGACACATAACCTCTTCATTATTCTTTCCAGATTGTGAGTCTTAATGGTTTAAGTGTATCTTTATAAAGAAAGCATTCCAATCCTTTGATCAGTCTAATTGGGTCTTTAAAAACTTTCTTCACCATTATAGCATTATCGAAGTATAACAACTCATCATCATGCAATCCATGTTTGTTCCTCAGAAGGCAAAGCCCATGCCCTGTAAGTCTTTTTACCTAGGTAATACCATACTAACCACTGCTCAATAAATGTTGGTTTAATAGTTTAATAAATAAATAAGCACTTAACTTCTCATCAAGTTCCTCACGATGCCAGCCCATCAAAGTCTTTTGTAACGTCGTTGTCTTCTATTGGCCTAATGTTGTCAGGAAACCATCCAGAATTATATCGTTATTTTTACCATATACCAGAGGTTGGCAAATGATGGTCTATGGGCCAAATCTGGACACTTGCTTTTTTACAAACAAAGTGTTACTGCAAAACTGCCACACTCACTGTGAAGTCTTAGTGCTTACTTTTTCACTAAAATGGCAGAAATGAGTAGTTTCGACAGAGACCATAGGGCCCACAAAGCTTGAAATATTTACTATCTGACCCTTCTCAGAATGTTTACAAATTTCAGATCTATATGAAAAATGCTATCTAGAGCTTATTTGTTATGTATTTAATGACAATTATATATTTATATTTTTTTCTTCTGCTTTTCTGTTCATAACTTCATGAATCCACTATAGTTTTATCCTACTAACAACCAAAAGAAATGTCATCCTGGCACTTATTAAAAAGAAAAAAAGAAAAAAAAAAAAAAGAAATCCCTGAATATCCTTTTACAGGTCAATTATAGAAACTGTTACAGAAACCGTTATAGTTCAATTTCTATTGCTAACAAGCAATTATAGTAATTTCATATTCTATACAAAGTGCTCATCACATATCTCACTTATCACAAAATTTCTATGACTTAAAAATTTATTATTACTACCCCAAAAAGAAGTAATATAAGGTAATTATCGTTAACATTACTTCCCTCAGAATACACAGCCAGAGAATTATTTATTGCCCTGACTTTGATTCAGTCAATAGACTTCTCATAACTAAAAATTGCCCCTGTTACTTTCTTATTTCACATTAAAATATACCTTCAGTAAGAAAAGTATCAAAAACTTTTTCATAGAAAAAAACAAGTTAAGACATTGGTGTGTCTTTCCCCCATGTAACAGTCAAGAGTAGAATATTCTCTACAAACATTTTTTTTTCCTGCAGGTGAAAATTGTACTTTCTGTATAAATATGAAAAAAACCTTATGTTAATACTCACATTTCAAACGTGAAAGAAGCAAATAAGCTGTGTCTCACTTCTGCAGGTGTTCTACATATGATACTGTCTTATGTGTGTGACTCATTGCGAGTTACACAGTAGTGGACAATGGGGAGTCCAGGCTGTGTCTCCGAGCTGGTGAGTGACAGTTATTAATAGCAGCAAGCCTGCTGTTGATGGATTACATCAACTCAAGAGCTGAATTTATTTCATAGTGATGAACACTGAGACAACTTTAAAATTAGGTTACTTCTTTGACTTAATCCACACCAGAATGGGAGTGAAATATCATTATGCTAGCAGTAACAAAATGCTATTAATCCAGCTTAGCTCCCACCTGCAGATTTCTAGAAGTCCATCCTCCTCAACTGTCCCCCAGATAAATCAAAGGATTATTTTTATAAGTGCTCAGGAGTACAAGCCTCTTAGTTGCCCTCTGAGTTTACTTTCCTTTACCTCCTGTTCTGCTACTGCTGTCATGAGACCAAGGCAGCCCAATGCATGTTGCCCTCTATCAGTTCTTTAATCAGAAGTGGTACCGTACGTCTTCCTAAAATGATCAAGGCACCACCATCTTTCCCAGACCAAGGTCCTCAACCAGACTGTCATTTTGTGAACTCCCATATGCACACACGTTGACTAAGACAAGACAATACTCTCCTCCTCTTTTACCCTGCATTGGGTTTATAGATTCTAAGGGAGTGCTGCTTACACCCTCACACAACTAAGTGTGTTTGTGCATGTGTGTGTGATCCAACTCGTTTTTTCTTTCACCCCTTTTCCCTGGGTTCCCTACCAAACTTAGTGTCAAAGCACAATCTAAGCCTTGATAATTATACCCTGCTCTACTCAAAAATTTCTCTTCTCATTGATCTTTCAGTTTTATTTGGTTAAATTCCTCCATAAGATCAGTTCTTACCAAAAATTTCATTAGCTCTTCACACACATGGGCCTCTCTCCCAAGCTCAGGGGATGAGCCAGCCTTCCTTTCAATCTGCTAAGCCAAGTCTCATTTTTGCAACAAATACAAAGTTTGACTAACTTCAAGTCCTTCATTTGGGTTCTTGTAGATTAAGAATATCTCACTTCGATTTCATCTCATGTGACCATTCTTTCCTTTGATTTTTGCAATAATTCAAACTTGGAACTTAACTCTTTTTCCTTGAGTCCTTAGAGAAACCACCAAAACATTCTTGCATGTATCACTTTCCTAAGATTTTGGGTGTTCTCACAAGTCGGTTGACCACTGAGTCTTTTGGAATCTCTCTCTTCACCATCCTTTGCTGATTCTAGCCTCTCTCTGTGCTTTGGCTGTATTTTTAAAAATTCTCCTCTTATCTCTCTGGTTTTCCATTTCTCAGGCAATTTTACCCTCAGGTGCTGCTGAAACACATTTCCCATCACATTTTCACATAAGGCCATTTACACAATCCACTCTTCAGCTTTGGCCTTTGCATATGTAAAGATTCATTAAAACCCATATTAAAATAAAAGACTTTTCATTCCAGACTTTCTTTCTAAAGGTAGAGCCCCATTTTACTGTATGTTGGCTACCTCAATTTAAATTAAAAAAAAAAAAAAAAAAGTAGAGGCCCAGGTGACCTCTTCATTTTTATAAACACAGAAAGCCCAGTGTTTCTCTTCTCATCCTTCCCTACCAGTTTCTGTAAGCACAAGGAAAGGGTACAGGTGTCCGTCCTCATAAATACATACTGTGCTATCCCTTTTGAAGGTAGAGACAACTCCAATTTTATTTTAAATAACATTTTTACTTTTTCCCCTCCCTGAGGGGGATTACCTTTCTATTTGAGAAAAGGAACATCAGAACAATAGTTGATGTGAAAAGTTGAAAAATTGTCATTATTTCGTATCTACAAAATTCATACTACAAATCTAATGTATTTTTAATATGGTTAGCAAAAGGGTACTTTTCCATTCTATCAGAGGTAACTGCCACAGTTTCTAGGTATGTCACTTTATGACTCTCAGTAACTTTCGAACATCTGGGAAACACCCCATTGTGACTGTCCGCACATTAGCTCTTATTAGTGCACATCTTTAATTTCATGATTAAAACAACAATCTGAAATTTGAATTCAAAGACTTTCTACCCTGCTTTGCTTTGAGACTTCTTTAAAGGTCCCATCTGTCTCCTGCGGCTAAAAGTGAAGCGTGCCAAGAAAGAGTAGTTTGCAGGCAATAATCAAGGGTAAACACTTAGAGGGGAAGAAACGTGATGACTAAAATGCAGGTATGACTCTAGTCTTTCGGAGATCATAACTGAGTACTCAATACCAGGACTCTTGTTGTTGTGAAGCAATACTTCCTATTTTTTTTTCTTTGTACTGCACCCATCTTTCTCTTTTTAATCAATTGATGTTTGCTAGAGATAATATTTTGCATGTCACGGAGCTTCACATGAAAAAGAATCTGTGTGTGTATGTTCTGCTTAGAAGCAAAAGATGCTCCATTAAAAAAAAAAAAAGATTTTCTTACCCTCTCACCTATAAGATAAAGCCAGAATTATCCTCAAGAGTGTGCCATGATATAAAAATTTAAAGCATAATAACCATTTCTGCTAATTTGGGATTTACAGGGGATCCTGAACTCTGTAGTGGATAGTCGGGCCCTTTGAATTTTTTTTTTTTTTTAATTCGATTCCAAGAAGTTTGTGCAAAGTTCGAGTAAACCTCTTGGACCAACTAAAGAGATCTCAGCTGCATTTCAGAGAGTTCAACTCTGGGGAAATTTAAAACGCTTTAAACACATGGTTGAGTTAGTTAGCTACAAAAGCCACTCTTCTCTGGGGGCTTTGCTCAGTGTCGTTCTCTGAGTAATATGGTCCACAGGAGCCACACACTAAATAAATTCTGTCTGCTCCTCTACTTCCTTTCCGTAAACTTTAACTTCTTTCTGGGGAGAGAAAACCTGTTCCATATGTCTGGGTAATGCTGCTTTAGAGGCATTCACATAGAGATAATAGGCACAGATTCTTGGCATACCCCAGTAGTTCTCAGTAACTTTTAGAAGTCTCAGTAACTTTTAAACATCTGCAAAACACCCATTCTCACTGTCTCCAGGGCCCCACATTAGTTCTTATTTGTCCACATCTTTAATCTCAAGATTCAAACAACAATGTGATTGAAATTTGAATTCAAAGGCATTCTTCCCTGCTTTGCTTTGTCCTGGTCCTTGAGTCTGTCCCGGGTACAAAGCACAATAATTAAAGACACAGCTACTCAGGATAGTTACAGTGTGTTGATGAAAATAAGAAACAAATGGAATGGTTTTAGTCTTGTGGAGAATGTATGCTTCAGTACAGGAAAAAACCTAACCTGTTGATAACTGCCTTTGCTAGAAATAAATTGGACCCATTCTTGTGGTGTGATGTTGCAGAAATGAAATAAAGACATTTCTTATCTTTCTTGTCAATTCTGATTCCAATTTCAATGTTCTCAAGGGGGAAGATGACCAGTGCAAACAGAGCAACCTAAGGAAAAGCAAACACAAAAGCTAGGATAACCCTAGTTATCCTATTTAAATAGAATTTCCACAAGGAGCTTATGAATTTTGTAAGAACAGAAGCCATTGACATGGCTCCCTTCATTAGAACATTCATCGTCATGTTTCTGGCACTCAACAGTGATGAGTGAAAGTGTCAGAGCTGTACAAAGCACTTGTGTGTAAATGTGTTGACAGGTAACCCTCCAAATTATATTTGGAAGTCATAGGTACTTCCATACTTTGTAAATGAGGAAACTGAGGCTTATATAAGTTATCTAACTCAATCTTTTACATCTATTAAATTGCAGTCAATCTCATTTCCTTCTGATTATCAATGTCAGTCCCATCTGACTGTAAACCAAGTGATCTTAGCTGATCTTAGCTTAGATCTAGAGCACTGAGAGAGTGAGAGAGGAATGACTTGAATCCAGAGACAGTACAAGGTCAAAATATAAGCAAATCAACAAAACCAGAATGTGCTGGTCGACTGGTCATGGGAGTTTTATTCAGGGGGAAGAACGACTAAAAGGGGCTGTGTCCTAGTTTTTGGCTTTGTTTGTTGACAGGATGATGATCCCTTTCACTGAGTTAGGGAACATAAAAGAAGGACAGTATTTTAGGGGGAAGGAGAAAGGATGGTAGTGGTGGCAAAGATAATTCTACATGCAACACCTGGGGTTTAATTTTCCCTTTAGGCATCCAGGAAGAGAGACCATTACGCATGAAGATGTGTGGTCTGGGAATCACTTTAGGAGTCTGATCTACTGAGACAGGTTATTGCACCATCTGCATGTACGGTTGATTCTTATTACTCACGGTAGTTAGGTTCTAGACGTCACCACCAATACTGAATTAGCAAATAGCTACTTCTTCTAGGAGATAAAGGGCTAGGCTCCTCAGAGCCTCCGATCCTCATATTTTTGTCAACTCATCAGTACGTAACCTTGTTTGTGTATTTGTGTCTACAAATACCTTAGTCAATACATATTTCTTATACATCATTAGTTATAGAAAACACTAGCCAAGAAAGGCCTAACATTTTCCTGACCCTGGGTTATGTTATCACGCACTTCTTTGGCTTTCGACCTCACCACAATACTGTCTATTAAGGCTTTTCTTAAACTGGTTTGCACAACGGTTAATTTTAGGTGTTAAGATGGATGAGCCATGATGTCCAGTGCCCAGCTATTGGGTCAAATATTATTAGGGATGTTTCTATGCAGGTGTTTCTTAGATTCATGAATTTCCTCTTACTTAGTTGGGATGTACCATACTATTGATTCGCTAACATTGGAATCATGGCTGACAGAACCATAACTCATGCTGAACAAATCCCACCTAACACAAGTTTTCACCATAAGGCACAACACAGACTTCTTGCACTTAGAGCACGAGATAGCCCTCCACAGCTATTCTTGCTGGCCATTTTCGGAAGCAAATTCACCAATAAAAAGCATGCACACAAAAAATGTGAGAAATGTGACAGTAAGTAGGTGTGCAAATGACACCTGTTTAGAGTACAAGAACTGAAACAACAAGTCAAAGGATCAGCTTTTTCAACATCATCTGGGAACATGTGCATCGAGGGTCTCAACTTTTTCACACACTATGCATTTTGTGAATGACAGCAAAAGCATCAAGTACAGGTTTGGGGGTTACAGATAACTTGTAGAAAATAGCTATGTTTGCAAATTCAAAATCCAAAACTAATGAGGTACAGTTGTGTGCAAAAGGTTTTTAACTTATACTTCATTATCTTATCACACACAAAATGAACTTAGAGAGCTTTAGATAAAATATATAAAATAGCAAATCAGAATTCTGATAAACATTTAACAGGCAAAAGAAATAGGGTTAAGGAGAAAATAAAACATACTCACACCACAGGATTTCGCGGTGTTATTAAAAACAGGTCCCACATTTGGCGCTGAGTTTCCGGGTGTGAAGAACTAGATGACTTAAGGGTCAAGTGCGGTATGGGAAATATGGAAGTTGAAGAGAGATGAAAAGAGAGCATTCATGTGAAGCCCAATGCACCAATTCACTTCCTGGCTTGGTACCACAGTCCTAACCAACGCAAGATCTAGTCTGGGTATAAAATTTTCTCAAGAAAATAAACACATTGTGGTAGAACATTTTCTGAATGAATACATTCTATTAGTGTCAGGAGGACACTTTGCAACTCAATTATCAAATTTGCTGTCTTAATAACTTAATGAAGTGAAAACTAGTGCTAAAGGCAGTGATTATTTCCTTTTAAGCAAAATGTAACTCACAAATTAGTACAGAAATCCCATCGGTGCATTAGGTTTTTGGGCCCAGACCTAAAAGTAGTCTATTCCAGGGATAGAAAAGCATGAGGAGTGAGCTAAAATTGGTGACTGCTGGAGGAAACACACTCCTATTCTTGAGAGCCCACTGTGCAGTGCACAACTCTTTCCAACACCACACTCAGTCTACAACTAGCAATGCAGGGGATATTTAAACCATTGAAATCAGCAAGTGGTCAGGAATGTTTTTCCACCCCAAAAAATCAGTTGTTAAACATTCACCATCATAACCCTGACTGAAACTTATACATCATTATTTTGTTTCTTATAAAACATATCTTATTTTTTTGCTAGGAATTATTGATTTATACTTTACATTTTATTCTGTCAATATATACAATAGTTGTATATCTAAGGAAATGCCAAGAACTCAAAGCCACTGACATTCTCTGGTATTAGTTATTTTAGGTTTGTGCTTCTACTTCCAGAACCTAACTTCTTTCTATATACAGTGTCAAAAGGTATTAACAATTTGAACTCCTGAATTATTAGAAACTTTGTTAAATACGGACAGATGGGAAATCATCTTCTCCTTCAGGACTGACATGATGTAACATCAATGATCTAGACCCATTCCTCAAAGATAGTAACGAAAAGGGCAAGTCTAAAATGAAATGCTGCATATGCTTTCCTTTATTTAAAATTTTATCCTATTATAATCTCTAACTTTATTTTACTTAAAGGTTTTATTTATTTGAGAGAGAGAGAGAGAGAGACAGAGATGGAGATAGCAAGCAGGAAAGAGAGGGAGAAGCAGACTCCCTGCTGAGCAGGGAGCCCGCTAAGGGACTTGATTCCAGGACTCTGGGATCATGACCTGATGCAAAGGCAGACACTTAACTGACTGAGCCACCCAGGCACCCTATAATCTCTAAATTTATTTTATTTTAATTTTTAACAAAAGATTTATTTATTTGACAGAGAGAGAGAGAGAGAGACATCTAGAGATGGCCCAAAAGCAGGGGGAGAGGGAGGAAGCAGGCTCCCTGTTGAGCAGGAAGCCTGATGTAGGGCTTGATCCCAGGACCAGAGGATCATGACCTGAGCCAAAGGCAGATGCCCAACCACTGAGCTTCCCAGGCATCCCTAATCTCTAATTTTTAAAAAACCTACTTTAATAGGACATTTCCTAGCTACTTTCTTAATTTCCATAATCAGGGCATTATCCAGCTAGGAAGAGATTTCTCTTCAGAATAGTCCTAATTTTATAACTTTATGTTCTCTTACTCCTTAGGCTCCTTTTTTTTTTTTTCTATTTAAAAATATTAAATGTTTTTCTTTTTCTAAGAATATAATTGAAATATTGTAAACCTAATTCATGTTTTTTAAAGAGAATCTATAGTAAGTACCATCAGATCTATTTTATTTTCTTTAATAGATTTGTTTCTTACATCTTTATTTAAATCCAGTCGTATTCTTACAGTAACATGTAATTTTAGGAGATTTAACCTGATTTCCTTTGGACAAGAATAGGTGATATAAATCCTAATTTGCTATTTTCTCTGAAGCTCCTTGTCAATAGGTTACTGATCTGTAAATGCAAGTTTAAAATAACTCCAGTAATTAAGAGTTAAGAAGTTGAATGTAAAGAATGACAATATCAAGTAGTGACCAGGACATTTCAAATTTTTACTGTATATTTAAATATTCTCAAATTATGTTATATAGGATATTTTCTCCAAATTAGTAAGAGAATCGAGTTTAAAAATTATTTTATAAACTAAAACTTTACAGAAAAGATAACTTGGCTGTTATTTAATCCCTGCTCTGCTGTCTCCAGATGCCACAATGATGCGCATAGTATAGTTAGTGACCGTGATTCTCTGTGTCCTGAATTCCTAATTTATCAGTAGCCGCAGGAAAGTGTGCCCAGAGACAAAAGTCTGGAAATCTGATTATCTAGCCCCCTACTGGTTCCTCTCTGCCATCAACAACCCGGCTCTAACCTCTTTCTACAGCTATAAAATGAAGAAAGTTTCTCACTGGCTTTCTTTTTTGGACCTTCTGATTACAAATTTTCAAATATAAAGACAAAACCATACAAAACAAAACGGAAAGGACATATAGCAATGACACTCGGGTCCTCTTTCCTGCTCTTTTGTCCTTGAAAACGTGTGCATGTGTTGGGTGTGAGTTTAAGTTACAGAAAAGGAAACTATTTCAAACTAAATATCATAGTGTGATTTTTTTCCCCCAAGTATGGGCAACACTGCAATGTGCAATTTTTTAAAGAATGTAAATAAATACTTTGAAAGTTGGCTGTGGCTCCTGGCAAAATGAATAGGCATTCCTACTCTTGAAAAACAGGTTTTATCTTTTCTAATGCAAATCAAAAAAAGCCCAATCTTGTAAGATAAGCAGCACCACAAGATCAACAAGATCATGCTAGATCACAGATAAGGCCCTAAATAGCTTCCATTCAAGCAGGAAAAGAACAGCTCATAATTTATTTTAATAATTTTATGTGCACACTTAGAAGTTCTGCAATAGTTGCAATAAAATGATATTTACTAAATTGGAGAGAATGTTGAAACTTCTTACTACCCTTTGGCCTCCATCCTGATTTCCTTCTGAGGTCACACACATGAGAGACTAAGAGCCCCCTTTTTGCAATGGCCACTCTTCAGGATGTCTGTAGGGTGGTTAACATACAGGTCCTGATTGACCTTGAATGGAAGGTGAGATCAAAGGACACTGATCACCCTAGTGTAATGCCCTGTTCCTTTTATGTTTTTCAACAATTATCCAGGCACCAACAAATTCCAGGTTCTTCTCCTCTTTTCAAGTTAAGTGATTTACTGAACTATATACTTCCTTCTAACTCAGACTACAAAGACTCTTATTTTGAGATAAATAACATTCACATTGGGGTACGTGAGTGGCTCAGTGGATTAAGCCTCTGCCTTTCACTCAGGTCATGATCTCAGAGTCCTGGGATCAAGCCCTGCATGGGCTCTCTGCTTGGCAGGGAGCCAGCTCTCCCCTCCCCCCACCTTCTGACTGCCTACTTGTGATCTCTCTCTGTCAAATAAATAAAATCTTTAAATATATATATATATATATATATATATATATATATATATAATTATATATATATATAAATTACATCCACATTAATACATGGCTTACAAAATCCTTTTGTACTCAATGACTACACAATAAAAAACAAAAAAGACTGGGGGGGGAGAGAATTTTTTTTTTAAGATTTTATTTATTTATTTGACAGAGATCACAAGTAGGCAGAGAGGCAGGCAGAGAGAGAGAGTGAGGGGGAAGCAGGCTCCCCACTGAGCAGATAGCCCAATGTGGGGGCTGGATCCCAGGACTCTGGGATCATTACCTGAATGGAAAGCTGAGGCTTTAACCCACTGAGCCACCCAGGCGCCCAGGGAGAGAGAATTTAAAGGGATCAGTTGGGAACAAGGTTGGATTGTGTGCCTGAAGAACTGTACACTATAACTTACTCCTCCAAGGACTGTCACTTCTCTTAAAAAACATTGAGGAAACTTATCCCTATTCATGTTTATCAGAATGCTAAAACACATGGTCTTTTAATAATGATTTTCTGCAAGTCCCTTTCTAGGAAATCACAGTGATTATTATTGTTCCTTTGGTCACATAGCTCTAACTTTGAGATTTCAAAAGAAGAGAAGCCTTCTCCCTTTATATGACAGAAACCAAGGCCTAGAAAATAATAAAACTTAAATACAGCAATATGATACATCAATATTTCTTAAAGACTGAAGAATTACATATGTAATTTGTCCTGACCAGAAAAAATAAGCAAACAAAAAACCTCTTTTTTTAAAATCCCTCTTTTTAATTACCTCTTTTTTAAAAATTATTACTCTGCTAACTTGGTAATTTGGAAAGATAGCATTTTTAGAAGTGTAATTATAAAGATTGGTAAGAGATCACTAAATCCATTTTTTATTTTATTTTTTAATATTTTATTTATTTATTTGACAGAGAGAGATCACAAGTAGACGGAGAGGCAGGCAGAGAGAGAGAGAGAGAGAGGGAAGGAAGCAGACTCCCTGCCGAGCAGAGAGCCCGATGCGGGACTCGATTCCAGGACCCCGAGATCATGACCTGAGCCGAAGGCAGCGGCTTAACCCACTGAGCCACCCAGGCGCCCAAATCCATTTTTTAGAAATCAGGCAAGCCAGTAACTGTTCTCTATCTCAATTCCCTGATATCAGAAATAAAACATGAGTCTTAACAATCTCTAAGATCTCTTCCAGCTGTAAAATTCTCTGACTTTTCCACTCAATGTATAATCCGAATTTCCTCTACATTTCTTAATAGGTCTTCAAGTTGCATGGTTAACTGCTGGCTTTCATTCAGATCAGAAAACTACAGTGAAATGACTTTGTCTCTAAATCACTGCAGATACATTTGCATATCTTTGAAATTAAAAGCTACTTTTTACATCATGAAATAACTTATTTTATTTTACTATGAAATATACAACTCTAGAACCCCCTGAAACACCTGTTTCAATCCAGCTACACACGTGCTAAAATTGGCAAAAATGTACCCATACATGGAACAAGAAAACAGTGCTGCCCTGAAATTACTCCCTCATGAATAAAAGACATGGAACATTTTAATCAAAATTATGTATGGGGGGTGGGGGTGGGGCGCCTAGGTGGTTCAGTGGGTTAAAGCCCCTGCCTTTGGCTCAGGTCATGATCTCAGGGTTCTGGGATCAAGCACCGCTTAGCGGGGAGCCCCCCCACCCCACCCCCGCATGCCTCTCTGCTTGCTTAATGTGATTTCTGTCAAATAAATAAATTAAAAAAAAATGTACTGGGGACACCTGGGTGGCTCAGTGGGTTAAGTGTCAGACTCTTGATTTCAGCTCCATTTGGGACCTTAGGGTGGTGGGATAGAGCCCTGCATCCGGCTCTGCACTCAGCATGGAGCCTGCTTGACATTCTCTCTCTCTAAAATAAATAAGTAAAATCTTAAAAAAAAAAAAAAAATAGGCACTGATTGCCAAATCTGTGCAAAATATTTTGCTGGCTACTACAGCACACAGCACAATATCCAAGCTACCAAGCACTTAAAAAAGGAAAGAACGGGGCACCTGGGTGGCTCAGTGGGTTAAAGCCTCTGCCTTCAGCTCAGGTCATGATCCCAGAGTCCTGGGATCGAGCCCCCATAGGGCTCTCTGCTCAGCAGGGAGCCTGCTTCCCTTCCTCTCTCTCTGCCTGCCTCTCTGCTTACTTGGATCTCTGTTAAATGAATAAATAAAATCTTTTAAAAAAATAATAAAATAAGAAAGGAAAGAAGAAATAAAGCATCTATTCCCATCTTCCTTCCTTTTCAGTCAACACTTTTTGATTCTTTATTACTTATTATTGTCCGTTGTGTGTGCATTCTAGGGAGAGGTATGCAAAAGAACAGAAAACAACAACTGAGTATGACAAATGGTGGGCAAATCAGCCACAATCTGTGTGCGATCAACAGGCTTCAGGTGGTTTCTTTAGATTGACCAGTTAAGAGAAGTCCTACTGAAGAGGTGTCATCCACACTCAGATTTCCTTTTCACAAGCCGATAACCTTTTTGAAGAAAGGAAAGGAGCATTTAAGGGAAACAAATCTCTTTGACAGAATTAAAATAGAATATTCCAAAGTGTACCAGGTGCCTGAGGAACAGTTAGATGGCCAGTGTTCTTATGATGAGAGTTGAGGTCAAGAAGGTAGGCAGGGGGCAGATCAGGTAGAGATTCATAGGCATAAATATCGGTTGTATTTTCAATAGTAGGTAAAGCTACCGAAGATATTCAAGGAGGTGAGCGCATGATTTTTATATTCAGTGTGTGTCACTCGGGTTTTCCTGTGCAGAAAATACTTTTGGGAAGGAGTCCTGTTAGGATGTTTCTTTAGTAAACTAGGAAGAATTGATGGTGCAATACTGGTGAAATAATGAAATGAAACTGACAAAATGAGAATGAAGCAATGATGGCTTTGGAGGTTGTTAACGGTTGTTAACGGAAATGCAGGGAGCAGATTTAAAATATAGTTTGAAGGTCATTGTGATGATACTTGTTTGGATGCCAAGGTTGAGAGGAGAGAAGAAAAGAGGAGGCTTACTCCTAGGTAGTGGCTTAACAAATATATCTATGATGATGACTTTTACTGAGTTGAGGAATCGGGGAGACCAGGTTTGGGGATTTAGCCATACTAACCCAGAGCTGACTTTCAGACATCCTTTTAAAGTTTCTGAGAAGGTGGATACACAATCATGCAGATAAGACAAATTTGCACAAGTTTCACTATTTAAATAAGAGAACTTAAGCGTCCTAAAGACCATGTAAAAATAACACAAAGTTTAAAAAAAATCCCCATGTTTCTTGTGTTCTTTTCCTACTTTTTTTTAACTGCCTAAACTTGAAGAAGGAAGGAGGGAGGGAAACAGGTAGAGCTTGACTCTAATTGACACTACATATTTCAGAATGGAAACTGCTGAGTTTGTGCAAAGTTCCCTAACCCAGTGACTTATTCAGAGCTAAAGGAAAGAAGCTGACTTTTATTTAATGCCTAAGTGCTGATATGTACCAGATGATAGTCTACTTTATCTCACTGAATATTTAAGGAAGCTTTTCAATACATTCATGGTTTTCAGCGTTATAGAGGGAGAAACTAGGGAAGTTTGTTGCAGAGCACCCAGATAGAATTGGTAGAGTTGGATGGGAAATGTGTGGAGATTGGCCCCATATTCTTTTCCCACATTACCCCAGAATTCTGTCTGCTGGCTTCTTCATACCAGCTGGCCACCATTTTAATTCAGTCTTCCCTTCATGAGACTACTTGAAAAAGAAAGCAATCTGTGATTCTCTGTTATTTGCTTCCCCGATTACTTTCTTTGCTTCATATAATTTTCCTCAACTGAATGTACATGTAGTTTATAATGAGTCAAGGGATATTTTTACTTGAAAAGAGAAAAAAAGGATGGCATGTAATTCATTAGAAGGGATCCTAATGAACGCAGCAGAATCAGTTTTGAGCCGAAATATATAATGTCCTGGGGTTATGATTTAATATTCCTTAATGTTAAACATAGGACAATTTACCTTTCCTCCTTCAAAAAAACAGAAAGGAAGGAAGGAAGGAAGGAAGGAAGGAAGGAAGGAAGGAAGGAAGGAAGGAAGGGAAAGAGGAGAAAGAAAGAAAAACAATAAGAATTTTCTGTCCTCCCAAAATCTATTTTTAGTTATGTTGGATAAATTAAATAATCAGAAAGTATTTGAGTGCCCACTTTGTGTCTAGTGAATCATATAATATATGTATGGTGCATACTATAAAAATATTATTCTGCCTAAGCATTTCTTCAGCAAGGGCAGCAACTTGATTCCAACTTTTTAAAACAATTTTTTTTAAGATAGATCCTCTGATAGAGTTGGTATGCTTTGCAAAACCTACTATTTTAAACAAGATATTTAAACAAAGTTTCCTGAATATTGGCTTGATGCAGTTTCTTATCTTACCTTAGCTTAAGTCAGCAAAATGACTCAAGGTTGCCTGATTTGACTATACTTACACCTTAACTTCTAAATAAAGTTATTTCTATAAGTACATTTTATGAAAATATATATGACCAGTTTATAAACATTTATGTATTTGGAAAGATTTTGGTAACAGTTCCTCTCAATGGAAAACAGAACCTCAAAACCTCTATTCCAAAAACTTTATTACAATGTGGGGTACAAATATAATGTTTTTGAAATTTAAAATATTTCCTAGAATCAGTTTTACTAAAATAAGATATTTCTGGGGATGCCTGAATGGCTTAGTCAGTTAAGCTTCTAGCTCTTGATCCTGGTTCAGATCAAGATCTCAGAGACATGAAATCAAGCCCCATGTGCTCCATGTGTTCAGAGCAGAGTCTGCTTAAGATTCTCTCTCCCTTTCTGTCTCCCACTGACCCTGCTACTGCTGGTGCACTCTAAGTAAGTAAGTAAGTAACTAACTAACTAACTAACTAAATAAATAAATAAAAGATTTTTCTGAAATTTGGCTTTGAGGGAAAGGACCATCAGGGAAAGTGACTCATAGTCAGTTTGGGGCCAGTGGTTAAAATTAAATCATATGGCACTGTTTAAATTTTTAGAGAAGACCGTAAATAACTATGATCAATTGATTTCCAAGCTTTTTTAGGTATGACAAATTTGAATAAATTCTTGAATTAAATCATTTGGTTATCTCTGTAGGGGAAAGTTTCAGCATAGCCTAGACAGTAATTTGCATTTGGATGAAATCTCCAATTTCTTAGGCATACCTAAGCACAGGAGATACTATACTGGTCCCTTCAATTCTCCCTACACATTGTCACACACATTGCCCCAGGGTGGAAATGTTATTCTTTGAGCTTATACTTAGCTTTCCTCTATTTTATCTGATACTGCAAAAAAATCCCTAGGTATCATTGCTCTGACCAGCTAATACTCCCACAAAATTGCACCAATTCTAGTCTGCTAAGAGTAAAATTAATATAATCCCAAAATAATTGAATGTACCTTTACTTTCCTGTAGTTTTTTTGCTTTGAGTAATACTGACCACATCTAGCTCCTATATTCAAATTAAAATTGTATTTAATAACTATTAAGTGGTTTCTCTGTGCTAGGTTACTGAATTAGGGACTAAATATACAGGATTAACAAATTAGACTCAGCCCTGTCTTCATGGAACTTAGACTAATGACAAAGACATGAAATTAAAAAGCAAATATATATAAATATATATAAATTATATATATGATTTATATATATAAGCAAATATATACAATTTATATATAAGCAAATATATATAAATTATATATAAGTGTATATATATAATTATAAACTTTAATAAATGACAAGAGAATCAGAGTGTTATGCAAACAAATAACAGAGAGGAGAAGATGCTGTATAAAACTGGGGAGTCAAAAAACCCTCTTTGAGAGATGATAATTAAACTAAGACTTCAGAGATAAGAATAATCTACATTGTCATATGTGTTTGATGGGTAGTTGGGAAGGAGAGGTGAGTGGAGAATCCTTCAGAAAGAGTTAATGCACAAGCAAAGACCCAAAATAAGGAGCAGGGGGGAAGCTTAGTGTTTTTAAGAAATCAAAAATAAATGAATGGAGCTAGAACCTGGCTATCAAAGTGAGATGTGTATGATACCTGAAAATTATTGGTAGAGTCAGAAGACAACAGGTATCATGAGAGCCCACTGGAAGGCTTTTAAGTAGGATGGCGACGTAACCCCTAATACTGTTTTCCTTCAGCTGCACCGAAGTAATTCAATATGGTGCCCTTGTAGGTAGACAAAAAAATATGAAAAATGAAGGGGGCTGCTGGACTGATGTTTTGAGGACACACAGACCATCCAGACATTCAGTGGTTCACTAGCAGGACTCATAGACCTTGTATTCACTACAACACAGTAAGCATACATGGCAGATGGCAGTAAGGGAAAAGGAAAGAGGCAGAGTTGGAAGATGCTGCTGTATATAAACTTCCTACACTCTCCCTCTGAGAAGAGGCTGTTCCAAGGGAGCCCTATCCTCAGCGGTGAAAAGCAGTGTCTTTTCACTGAGCCATGTGTCTGTCTAGGAAACCTGTTTGAGATTCAGGCTGCAAGGTTTTTATTGGAAGATGGTCACAGACACACAATGATAAATCCTAACTAATGAAATTCCATACTCCCAGAAGCAAACCACATGTTGAGCATGCTAGTCAGGTAAAGCAACCTTATCAGCGTATCAGACGTTTCAAAGAGCGAATTTCCAGATGCCAGCCAAGGGCCAAACCCATAAGTAGAGCCTCTAGATAAACGCCTCAGGTCTGATATGGTAAGTCTTTCCTGCACAGCCACAGCCACTGAGATAGGAATGAGTCCAAAGCAAAAGGGAGAAGAGATTTTCAGAAGTCCACAAGTCAATTCCCACAACCGGAAGTGCCTTTTCCTACAAGAGTACAGTAAGAATTCAAGTCCGTCCCAAATTCTACCTCCTTGACATAATCATCATCCATTCTCTGCCTCCACTCTATCACTGAACATTCTCTTCCCTGAAATCCTATAGCTACTATTGGTTTCATTCTTCATTCACACTTTATGCATCAACATGTGTTTACTTTCCAACTCTTATCTTTCATTTTTTTTTCTTTTTTAAGATTTTATTTATTTATTTGACAGAGAGAGAGAGATCAAACCTAGGCAGAGAGGCAGGCAGAGAGAGAGGGGGAAGCAGACTCCCCGCCGAGCAGAGAGCCCGATGCGGGACTCGATCCCAGGACCCTGAGATCATGATCTGAGCAGAAGGCAGAGGTTTAACCCACTTAAGCCACCCAGGCACCCCTTATCATTGATTTTTCATCCTCAGTTGTAAATCTTTACATGGAAAACATGAGTTTTGATGGTGGCTTTGCAGTTCCCTCAGTCTCTTAAAGAGCAAAGCCATAGAAGTAATTACAAGATGAGTGAATAAAAGAAATGAGAAAAGTATGGAAGGAATGAATGGAAATTTGCATTCCTTTTGCATTTTTACTTAGATCTGTATGTTTAGAATGACATCAATGCTTAAATCTTCAGAAGGAACAAAAATCCAGACTCATGATAGAGATCATCATTGTGGTCTGCATTACCCAAGATCACAGTGTATGCGTAGCATCTGTAGACATTACCATTTTCATTCTCATTGTGTCATTTGTTTCATTCAAAAATATATAGCCATTTCAACAATAAAAGAGTTAAATTTACTTCTAAAGGAAAAATAAATAACCATGTGGAGAAAGATATTTGTGTATATTTAATTGTGCAGTTGGTTTTGTTATTATTTTATCTCCTAGTAGCAATGTGAGCATATTTATTATTGTTTTAAACTTCACCAGCCACCCTAATGGTTTCCTATGTTTGTTTATTTTGGGTTGTGGTTATGATTCCTACATAAATGTTTACAGATCTCTTCAAGTCTCAAATACTTTTGGAAAGGCTATAGCCTCTAAAGGTAAGAATTTACAGTCCCATGGGCCTATTCACAAAATAAGAGTAGCATGTTTAACATGAGAAGTGATGGAAATAGTTTTTATTGCAATAGAATTAATCTGTATCTATCCTGTTTTTGCTGAATGGGTAAATATGAAGCAGGGGGGAAGAGCGCGGGGGGAAGTAATGCCTTTTTGTAGCATACCAGACCTTGGAGTTATGGCTAAGTCTGTAACAATAGCAGTGGGTGGAAACATGACAATTAGGAAGTGGATTTCAACCACTAACCCATTCACAAATGCTACACAAAAGGCTTTCAGACACAAACCATGTTGGTTGCTACCATGGAAGACTAAATGCACAGCTTCAAAGTTAGGTAGCACTTTCCTATTTTGATGAGCAAAGAGAATTTGAAAACTGAATAACTGTATCAATTTGGTCATTTTAGATACTTATATAAATAACTTAAGTGCACTGTCTCCTTTTCCTTTAATTTCTGACCACTTTTCTATTTAATTTTATGACAATAATTTCAAATGCTCTCCTTCCCTGCATCTAGCTTGCTTTCTGTATCTACAAGGCATATGAATAGATCAACTATTAAAAACTTGGTAAAACTGGGAAAACTTTGGTTCAAAGCCCTACTCCTCTACTTACTAACTGTACTACTTTGGTAATCTCCCTAAATCTCAGTTTCATCTTTAAGATAGAAAAATTGTACCCTCCCCAACAAGTTTTGTGAGAATTAAAAATAACACATATAAAATGTATAGCACAGTGTTTGATATTAGTAAGCCCTAGCTAAGCATTTTAGAAGGGAATATTATTTGGAGTAGTTGTATAATTGAATTGGCTATGTCAGTGACAGGTTGCAATTTAGTTACCTTATTTCAGAAGTAAGAATATGCCACTTTGGGCTGATATTAGGGCTGAAGACCCAGTCACTATCTTAACCTTGCCCTCCTTCAGCTCTAACCAATGTGTCAGCTTTGTAGGTTGGTAGAAGAAGGTGAAGAAGGGCAGTATGAATCCCAGCTATCCCTTTCATCAGGGAAGCAAGTGATTTTTTGAAGCCCTCTGTATAGATCAATGAAAATCCCTAAAATCAAGATAGGCTGAGATGAATTTTTATATTTCCAAGCTCTGTAGTAAACACAGCAACCAGAAAAGGGATTGAGACTGACTTCTAGTTACCTACACAATGTTTCTTCAGTTCCAAGTACCATTTAAGAAATTTTCTTACATTAGCTTACTTAATCCCCTTAATAACCCAATGTGATCTCAATGTGTTAGACACTTTCTAGCTTTCATTTTGTAGATGAAGGAACTGCAGCATAGAGAGGTTAAACAAGATTTCCAAGGTCACATGTCTTGTATGTGACCAGTTAGTATGACTCCAGAATCTGTATCCTTAATTCCCATGCTCTACTAACACTCAGTGAAGACGATGGTGACACTGTTTGCCTAGTTGTGACAGCAGCAGGAAGATCAAGGCCTCCACAGAGGGTAGCAGGAGCCCACACTTAAGCAGTGCTAACTAACAGAATAGCTCATTGCTGTGATAAGTAGATTTTAAGAGCACAGATTCCTAGCTTTTTAAATTCTCAGAATTTAACACTCATTTTGGGTTGTGGTTCCAGGATAGCTGCTAGAAATACATCTTGAGAATATGACTTGGCCTACAAAGTATGTTCTTCGTTTAGGATGGGGGGAAAAAAAAAAGGATGATGTAAGTCCCAAAGAAGAGGTCATAAAATTTTTTGAAATTTATGAGATTAAAAATGTTAGATAGTTTTATAGTACTTACAACTCTTCTAATATGAAAAACAAACAAACAAAAGCCACAACCATCTTTCAGTAATCAACAGATCAGGAAGACAGAGAATTAGGACACAGTTTTCCTGAACAAAATCATCAACCAAGTATTTCATAGTTGACATTTGTGGAATACTTCAACACAGCAGAATACTTTTCAAGCTCACACGGAAGATTCACCAAGCTAAACCACATGCCAGGCCATCAAACTCATCCCAACAAACTTGAAAGAAGTAAGATGAGAAGCAAGGAATTAAACTAGAAATCATTAACAGAAATATAGCTAGAAAAATCCAACATTTAAAGATTAAACAATATGATTCTAAATAACAAATCAAAGAAGTCTCCGGAATTTAACTAATATTTTGAACTAAATGTCAATGAAAACACAACTTATTAAAACGTGTGAGGGCACCTGGGTGGTTCAGTGGGTTAAAGCCTCTGCCTTCAGCTCAGGTCATGATCTCAGGGTCCTGGGATTGAGTCCTGAATAGGGCTCTCTGCTCAGCAGGGAGCCTGCTTCCCTCTCTCTGCCTGCCTCTGTGCCTACTGGGGTGCCTGGGTGGCTCAGTTGGTTAAGTGACTGCCTTCCACAGGGGTCATGATCCCAGGGTGCTGGGATCAAGCCCTACATCGGGATCCCTGCTTAGCGGGGAGTCTTCTTCTCCCTCTGCCTGCTGCCCTCCCTACTTGTACTCTTTATCTGTCAAATAAATAAAAAATATCTCAAAAAAATAAAAAAAAAATGTGTGGAATATTGTGAAAGTAGTGTTTGGGGGGGACACATAGGACATTGAAGGCTATGACTAATAAAATTCAACAATGAAAAGCAAACAACCCAGCTGAAAAGAGGGTAAAAGATCAGAACAGATTCTTACTAAAGAAGATAGGCAGATTGCATAGAAATGTTTGAAAAGGTACTCAATATCCCCTGTCATTAGAGAACTGTAAATTAAAATGAGTACTACTACACATATATTAGAATGGTTAAAACCCCAAACATTGACAACACCCAATGGTGATGAAGATGTGGAGCATCAGTATCTCTCATTCAATGGTACAGCCACTTTGGAAGAGAATTTGACCATTTGTACAATGCAAAAAATAGTCTTATAATGAGGCAGCACTTGTGCTCCTAGGTATTTATCCAATTGAGTTAAAAACATACATTCATGTAAAAACTTGCACAGGGATGTTGACAACAGTTTTATTGGTATCATCCCAAACTGGAAGCAACCTACATGTTATTTACAGTAAAGAGAGAAACTGTGGTATGTCGCACAATGGAATATTATTCCAAAAAAACAAACAAACAAACAAAAAATGCACTATTACACCATGAAAAGACAGAGAGGAAACTTAAATACATGTTGCTAAGAGAAAGAAGCCAGTCTGAAAAGGCCACATACTATTTGATTTCAAGTGTATGACGTTCTACAAAAGGCAAAACTACAGACACTGTGAAAAGATCAGTGGTTACAGGTGTTTACGGGGAGAGAGAAAAAAATTAAGCAGAGGAGAGGTTTAGGATTGTCAAACTGTGGGATACTATAATGTAGATACACAGCATCCTGCATTTTCAAAACCAAAGACCTTTGTAAAACAAAGAATAAACCTTAACATAAGCAAATTAACAACAACAACAAAAAATCATCAGGAGATGGCAGAAAAGAATGAAGACCATGACAAAAACAAACAAAACAAACGAAAAACCTAACTATGTTACAAATGTATAAAGTAACTTTGCTGAAAGGAGGAATGGGGATAAAAACATAAAATATAAAATTAGGTGCAATTACCTCGGTCCAACTTGGGGCAGACTTGAGGTAAAGAGAGCTTTAACACAGCCCAAGTACAATGTGTCCATGACCTCTGAAGGAGTGAGGGTGAAGCGTTCTTCCCAGTAACCCCCAAACTGACTATCGCTGAATTCTGTCATCTTAAAGTCAGTGTGTTTTGGCCTAAGAAATGTGAAACTAAATCAAACTAAATAAACTCTTGTATATTTTTTCATCTAGAAAATAGTGATAACAAGCCCTTTCCCCAAAGGGCTCTATGTGAACTAAGTCTCATGTATACAATAGGCCTTGTCAAGAGTTACCAGAATCCTAGTGGGTATTCTGATCATTTGTTTGGTGAAACAGCTCTTTCATTTTCCACCACCCCAAGACTAACTTTTTCAGTTCTGTGAGGCAAGAGCAAAATTCAGGATCTAATGTTTCCAGAGTCTATAGTTCTTCTCCCTTGGGTCCCATTCCTACTTCCCAACATTAGCCCAAGTGATAGAGCAGAATCCTATCCATTGGTTGGAGGGTAGAATGACATAAACAGACTTTCATAGGAAGGGGGTGGGGGTACAACTAGCTGTTCTCAGGTAGCTGCTCATTGTGCCTTTCTTGGGGAGTCCTGACATAAATAGCAAACATGTATTCAATCAGGCAACATCCTCTTAGGAAGATTCTACCATCTCCAGCACCATGTGTATGTTTCTATGAAATTAATTAATTTCATTAACTTCATAGAAACACCAAATTAATTTTTTAAACCATATAATAATTACTGGTAAGTAACTAGAATTCTAGAAAGAAGTCTTTGCAACTAGGAAAAAAAATACTATGAATTACGATGCCCATAAAGGGTCATATTCTCCTAATGAATAAAAAAATAAAAAATGAGTTTGAAGGGCCATTTTTTACATTAGTGTCAAGCTTCCTTTCATTAGAAATAGATTGCGAAAATATATTGATTGGCTTGTACATTTTTTGCCTTACCAGCGATTTTTTTTGTAACTTACTAAAAGCAATACAGGCTACTTCACATCATTCATTTATAAATTGAACTACATTAGAATCACAGGTTTTTTCATTATGAATTAAAATGATTAAAATTGTAAGGAAAAGAAGTCCCATAAGGTCATGAGTTCTTATGCCTTCCCAAGATTAGTACATGACCCTATCTTTTTTGTAGATTAAAATAAAAATATTCCCTAAAAAATTTAGAGGTCCTAAATGTTTAAAAATGGTATTTCTTCTTGATTGTCTAGTGTTTCTACAATGGATGCTGTTATGTCTAAGTCAAAACCTGTCACATCTAGAAATGATTTCATTCATTTATCCCTTAGAGTTTGAGAAATCCTTATGTAAAGACTCTCTGCTTATGAATCCAAATTTTTCTTCAGTTTATTCCTTTCATTTTCTACTTCATGTCAGCTGCTTCTTCATGAATACCTTAGGATATTGACAAAACATGAGTAAGATTTTTTAAAAAAATGAATATTCTGAATTAAAATTCTTGAACTCAAAGATAAAACAGGATGAGAAGTTGTTTTTCTCCTTAGGCAAAAGCATCATCAAAAATATTGCAGATGAAGATTTTTCAACTAAAAGAGCAACATACCATCAGTTAAAAATGAAAATATACATATAAGACACCCAATTTCCCACAGCACCTGGGTGGCTCAGTTGGTTAAGCATCCGACTCTTGATTTCAGGTCAGGTTGTGATCTCAGGGTCCTGTAATTGAGCCTTGTGTCCAGCTCAATGCTGAGTGTGGAGCCTGCTTGGGATTCTCTCTCCCCATCTCCCTCTGTGCCTCCTGCTTGTACTCTCTCTAAAATTAATAAAATAAAATTTAAAAAATCCAACTTCCTGAAACCATACACTGGATCTTGGGAAGTTACAAAAATGTCAAAAAGCTATTTAGATAGTTGTTTTTAAAGGTTCACCTCTTCTGTCTTATTTTGCAGTTCTCTAGAATATTATCTATGAAGACATGCAGGAAGTCTGTTTCTTTAGCCCCTTTCAATCCTAAGGCCCCAGTTAAGACCAGCTTTTTGGTTACCTGGAAAAATGTATTTTAACTCAAATTCTCCTATCCTGAGCCAACAGGAATATGTAAAGCAAAAAACATAAGTCCTTCATTTAGAATTGGCATAATAACCACTCTTGGCATAGAAAAGTTTTAATTAAATATGTATACAGAATTACCCTCCCATATACCTTCATATTAATTGCCTTCCATTGAAATTCAAAACTAAATATGGAGGAACTGAACTGGTCTATGTTTATCAAGGTATATTTTTAGAAAATATCTTGTTTCTATATGCCTGGCTGGATTTAGATCTGTTTTCTGTCTAAAAAAATTTCCATGAACACTTTTATATACAAAACCATTTCTCCCCAGGCCACACCAGTCTGGAAGGTATCAACATGGCTCCAGAAAGTAATAAACTACAATTTCCTATCTCTTATATATTCAGTGTTAGAGGAATTATAACTCCCAATGAAGTTTCACTTATGATTTTTTCTGATAATACATAAATATGTCACATCTATTACCAAATGGCCACTATCATTTTCTTCCCTCCTCTAATTCTGTGGTCTTTGGGAAGATTTCCTCTGGAGGCCTTTGCTCCCTGAAAATCTATTTTATCTATTCACCTAAGTATGTATTCTACAAATATTTGTTTTATCTCTTCTTGTATCAGAAACCTCTGTACCTTGTGTGTATAGCACCAAATAAAATAGAAAACCCTGCCCTCATGCCTCACACATTCAAGTTGGAAAAATTTATTAGCAAAGTGAATTTGATATAATAGATAAATACGCACACACACAATCAGTGAGTATAGGGAAAAGTAGAACAGAAAAGAGGAATAAAAGGGAATGGGTATGGCAGGGAACTGGATCATTTTCATTTCTTTGAATGTCCAAGATGGTAATATAATTTCTTCTTCTGCCACTAGATAATAAATTCTGTGACATAGAATTTTTTTCTGTTTCATTAACTATAGTGTTCTCAGCATAAGTACAACTGTGCTGGGCATATCTTAACTATATAATAGACATGCAGGTTGATTGAGCAAATGAATGCTAAGGATGTTAACTGCCAAAAGTTGACATTTGTCTTCTACAGATTTTACCTCTTAAGTATTCCTGCTGTATCCATCACCACAGATTTCATCATGTAGCACAGCCACCAGTATTTGGAATCGATCATCAAAATACCAAAGTAGAATTACATTTTCTGGAACTACTTATCCAAAATAGTAGAGAAAATGATTGAGGATACTAAGAATAGCCATGGGTTGTCCCCCAAACCAAGATGAATAGATTTCTTCATTTGGGGTATTATCAACTAGAACTATTGAATTTTAATCAAAGTACAACTTAGAAGCACATCAAATAATGTTCCATTTGACCAGCTATTAGGAAATAATTCTGTGTGGGTCTCCTATATTAATGTACATTTTACAAACAGAAGCACTAATAGCTTATGATCTGGGCTATCTTTTCAAAGATGTTTGTACTATGAACAACCTTGAAAGAGAGAGAGCATGCCTCTCTCTTGAGCAGAGTGTGTGTGTGTTTTGTATTTTCAAGCACAATACAAATAATATTCCTCCATCCAGTGCCAAGTTGGGGTAGGTTTAGAGTCTATTATAAAAGATTCAGTTTCCCTTATCTTGGAATTCCTCAGCTATGACACCAAACTATGGCATGAGAAGCATTTACCAGGGCCCATGTGTGTCACCATGTAGGAAATGACAACAAGGGAATAAAAAAAAAAAAAAAAGAAGAAGAAGAAGAAGAAGAAGAAGAAGAAGCAGCAGCAGCAGCAGCTTATATTCACTACTCATACTATGAGTAGTAAATATCTTTGTCTCTGATCCAGGAGTCTTGTATCTTCTGCCAGCATCCATTAAATTATGACTGGCTAACCTAAAAGCTTTTCAAGTAGAGTAAATGCTCAGACACTTTACAGTTCTTGACACCAATATTCATTTTAAAAGGGCTTAAGAAAACTGTTTCCTTTGTAACTGGTACTGGTAGAATGAAGTTTCAAATGAGTGACTTGGGTTTTCGGTAAATGATATTTCAATTTATTCCAGGGTCTACAGACAAATAAATTACTTCTAAAATGCAGTTTAAGAGACTTTCTTTTCATTAATTACAACAAAGTTTAGTCCCTGTAACAGATATCCTCTGGAAAGACATGTAGCTCATACAAATACAGTTGTTGACCCTTTAACAACATGGAGGTTAAGAGCACTGACCTCAGTGCAGTCAAAAATTCGTAACTTTTATAACTTTTATCTTTCCCAAACTTAACTGTTAATAGCCTACTGTTGGCCAGAAGTCTTACTGAAGTAAGCAGTCAATAACAAATATTATGTATGTTATATGTATCACTTACTGTATTCTAACAATAAAGCCAGAGAAAAGAAAATGTTAAAAATGTAAAAGAGAGAGAAAACAAAACAAATGTAAAAACAAAGAGAAAAGAAAATATAAAAAAAAATAATAATAATAAATAAAAGGAAGGGGGCACTGGGTAGCTCAGTCAGTTAAGCTTCTGCCTTTAGCTAAGATCATGATCCCAGGGTTCTGGGATGGAGCCCCATGTTGGGATCCCTGCTCAGTGGGGAGTCTGCTTCTCCCTCTCCCTCTGCCTCTCCCCCTGCCTGTGCTCTCTGTCAAATAAATATAATCTCTAAAAAAATTATAAGGAAGCAAAAATACATTTATGGTACTATTCTGTACTGTATTGTCAAAAGAAATCTACACGTAAGTAGGTCCATGCAGTTCTAACACATATTATTCAAGGGTAAACTATAAAGTTAATTCATATAATTTTTTAATTAATCAGTTCACATTACTTTTATATCATTAAAATAATGTTAATTTCAATATCTCCAAGATATAATTGTATTTAAGATAGATTACTATAGTGGTGCCTTGGTGGCTCGGTTGGTTAAACATCTGCCCTCAGCTCAGGTCATGATCCTAGGGTCCTGGCATCAAGCCTCACGTTGGGCTCCCTGCTCAGTAGGAAACCTGCTTCTCCCTCTTCCTCTGCCTGCTGCTCCCTCTGTTGTGCTCTCTCTCTCTCAAATAAATAAACTTTAAAAAAAATAATAAAACAAATTTACTGCAGCATTTTGGTAAATACACAAATTTGGGGGTAAGGAATAGAAAGGAATCAGATGGGATACAAGTATAAGGAAGACATAGGTACAGCACAAGAAAAGCAACATTACCTACTGATAATACTATATAACAGCATGTACTTTTTAAATTTGGACAATCCTAAGAGAAATTGGACTTGAGTATGAGATACTCACACCAAAATAGGAATCCTACCTGTGTTCAAGTTACCTACAAGTCATGGTGGAATTGATACCCAGATGCTAGAGGTGATTCCAAGTGCTTTATCTCTATTTTTTACTACATTAGTATAAAGTAGATCATAGTATTTACTATGCCTCTGGAGTCAGAATAAACTGTAAGACCTTATATAGTAAGGCACTTAAATGGAAATCATGGCAATCCCTATATCATTATCATTCCTATAAAGAGCTTAGTATAGTGCCAGTCCATAGATTCAGCGTTCAAATTTCCATATCTCTATAACCAACTTCAGAATCCATTAAATATCAGACTAAAATTATTCTTTCTATCCTCATTTCAAAATGAAGAAAATAGCACTCAATGAAGTTGAGTAATTTGGTTAAGTCAAATATTTGTTAAGTATCAGGACCAAGCATTGAACCCAGGTCTGTGATTCCATTACACCACATACAGTCCAGCTAGGCATACAGAGCCCGGAATTGGATTGAATAATAACTGGCAATATTAGGTGGAAATTTATCCAGAGACAACTGGTAGTATTTTCAACAACTGATCAAGGAAACTTGGCATAGTACCAGCAAGCTTTGGAGATCCAGACAGGTGGTGAACAGCATCTGTGGACCCAATAGCAGATAACAAGATTTCAATGATGTCAAGGACTTTTAGGGCAAATTTCTAAGGTTCCAGGGAATACTTATATGGATAGGATGAGGTTTGCATTTCAGGGGAACCAGCATGATTAGTAAAGTAGATCAAGGCAAGGACTCATGATACAACTAGCATGAACCCAAGGGAAGGGAGTTTTAGAGAGAGATTTGATCATAGGAAAAAGGTAGGACCTAGATATTCAGGCTGACTGACAAATTAAGATTATCCACAAAGTGAATGATATTAAGAATCCTCACTACCAAGGTGGAATTATTTCTACCTTACAAGATACAGAAGAAAAGTTAAGATAAAGAAGTTGTGAGTTAAAAATTTGTCCATGATATCATTTAAACATGAGGATTAGGAGTCAGGCAAAACACTATAGTTATGGTTATATTTACTCACCATAATTTTTGAAACCATCTGAATCTTAATGTTTTAATATAGATTGGCAGATTTTGTTTGGGGAGGATAATGTATTCATGGAATATGATTCTGAGATTTATAACCATATATCTTATGTTATCCATTGTTTCAGATTTCTCCTACTAACTAGAAGTATGAGAATGAAAATTTTATCTATGCTTTTATTGAAGACAATGTTGAAGGCAATGTACTACTTATTACAAGGTGTCTACCTTGTTGAGCTGTTCATAAAAATGAAAAATTACTTTGAAATTTTACCTTAACTTTACCTTAAAGATTTCATGCTCCCATTTGCTAATATGTAAATCCTCCCAAAAATCTCTTTCAAGAAATCTGTTAAAAATAAGGCATTCTAAAATATAATAGTGCCCTACCCAATCTTAGCACTCTTGGCCAAAAAAGATGAGAAGTCCCAATTCTGCCAAAAACTAATTAAGAAACACATTCCAACTTTCATGTCTAGATATTTTTCTCTCAGATATTATTCATAACATCATAGCCAAATAATTAACAATTGGCCAACCCTCCACACCTCATTCCAGATGAGAGAGGAAAAAATAAAAACCAACTAAAACATTCTACTTGATTAATTTCAAAAGAAATCACTAATCCAAAGTTATTAGACTTACCAGTTTCGTTTTTTTCAAATGTTACTAAATCTCATTACATACATCCCTTTTTTAATGCAACAGAAACTACTAGATAGTGTTTCTCATGAATACTTTCATGGTTTTCTTTTATGAAGATGTTGACTTATCTTTGATATAGATAGGAATCACCTAAATTTATATCCTAGCTTCTTCACTTACAGGTAATCTTTTTTAAGGACTATAATTTCTCTGTACCCATTTCCAAATATTTAAAGTGAAAGTAATACTGTGATTTCACTCAAGATGTTTTTAAATACATGAGCTAATCTATGTAAAGTGCTAAACACCTAAAACGTCTCAATTTTTAGGTATAAATGTTGTTACTATCAAACAGCTCTGTTTTCACAAGACGTTACTCCTCTTCCAAGCTTGATTGGTTAAAATATGACCCCAAATTCACCAGTCCCTGCTGATTAATTATATTTTAAGAACCTGCCATTTCTTCTATCTTCAATAAAATACCTTCATAAGTCATTTAAAAGGTGGGTCAAAAGAAATTTATGGTGAGTATCCTAAAGGGTATGTATCCATCCATTTCTTTAAGAATGTTTTAAAATATTTGTACATTTCAAATATTTCATATGATTTTATAGGTGATATAAAAACGGTAAATTATGATCAAATATTTTATGAGACAGTGGCTTAACTGAACTTTATAATCTTCATAGGTAAATTTTTCACACACTAACAGCAAGCTACATTTATACAAAGGTCTTCAAAATGTTACTTACTGGGAGACCTCTGCTCTGAATTCTAAATATTCAAAATCCATGAGTAAGCCTGAGTTTATAGACCCCCCCCCACCAACTGCCCCAGAAAAGTTGCTCCATTTAGATGTTAACCCTTGATGCTTCTTACTTCCTCCTCCTTCACATCTAATTTATTAGCATTCCCATTGATATCACTACCCTGAACAAGTGTACATCTTTTCATTCCCACTGTTTCTATTTTATTTCAAGCAACCTCTATCTTTCCCTCTGATTATGTTAATATACTACTAATTGGTTTTCCTTTACCTACTATGATCTTCCTCCTATTCACTTGCCACACCACAGAAAGAGGAGTCTTTTCAGAACAAATATTCAGTCCTGTCATTTTTTAACAATCAATTGCTTTTTATTTCCCTACGAATGAGGAGCAACATTCCTCATGTAACCTAATTATATTTCAATTTGAAATTTTATTAACTCTGTTTAAAAGAACTTTTGCTCTTCGCTTTCTTCCACTTCCTTCTTCCATTTTTTACTCATTGGTTAAATTTCATTTTCTTTTTTCCTTCTTTTCTTTTGTGAGGAGCAGACTTGAGGGGCAGAATTGATTAAACCTCTTACATATTTCATGAAATGTCATCCTCATCTATGTGTATACAACTGTGACAGATTTTGCAAAGATGAACTCAACAATGTCTCCAATCACACATCTTTTTCTTGATACTCTGCCCACTCTGAGATGGTGTCCCTAACTCCACTTCTATCAGAGTGGGGTTGTGACTTTGACCAATACAGTGTGGTAAAATTCATACAATAGGACTTCCAGGGCTAGGTCATTAAAGACCACGCACCCTCCACTTGGTTCTCTTGGAACACCCATTCACTGGAGGCCACTTTTAGAACATTGCCTCTTAGAACCCAGCCATGAGGCAGAGAGGTCATCTGTCAGTTCTGAAGAAAGTTCCAAATGTTTGCGCGCTCAGCCATTTAAACCTTCTTAGTTGAATCCTTTGACATCATATAGCCTTCCTGGTTTCCTTACTCACAAATCTGTGAATAAATAAATAAGTTTCTCCAAAATCTTGCTTGAGGTTTATTTGGATTATTTTGAAGTCACAGATAAATCTGAGATGTAATACCTTCACAATAAGACATCTCATTCGAGAGTATTTTATCTCTCTCCATTTGTTTAGTTCTTGTGTTATGAACTACCTTTTAAGAGTCTTCTAAACTGTTTACAGATAATTCCTATATAGTCTATAGAGGTTTTTTTTTTTTTTTTTTCTTTTGGGATGGGAAGAGGGTATTGTGAATAGTATCTTCTCATTCTAAGCTTACTTTCTTATTTTACATTACTAAATTTGGGGAGGATTTGTTACACAGCAATAATAACCAGGACAAACACCTTTTTTTGTTTCATTTTATTTCATTATTCATGATTATGACTCTCTGAGCCATGATCCCTATTCCTGTTTCCTTCTCTCCTTCCACTGGCAGCCACACTAGTGTTAATATGTGACCTGGGATCAGTACCTACCTATAAGGAGTGTTAAGAGTTGTGGGTTTTTTTAAAGCTTTTTTGTTTGTTTGTTTTAAACATCTTATTTATTTGTCAGAGAGAGATAGAGAGAGAGAGAAAGCGCACATGAGCAAGGGAAGCTGCAAGAAGCCCAATGTGGGACTCCATCCTAGGACCCTAGGATCATGACCTGACCTGAAGGCAGACACAACTAACTGAGCCACCCAGGGGTCCCAACAGTTGTTTTGTTTGTTTGTTTGTTTTGCTTGTTTTTTAAAATTTCTCTTTATTTCATTAAAATAAATCACTAAGATCCCCCCTCCCATTTTCACTAAGCACTGTTTCACAATGCATCTGGGCTATATATGCACATCAAATTCACTGCTCCTAGTGCTTCGTGCTACTCCACTGTGTGCGTCTGTCCCACTTTTTATTATCTAGTTGCCATGGGCTGAATTCCGTGGTTACCTCTAACTCCTCTTCTTCATTTAAAAAACAAAAACAGGGGCATCTGGGTGGCTCAGTCTGCCTTCAGCTCAGGTCATGATCCCAGGGTCCTGCCCTGCATCTGTGTCCCTTCTAGATGGGGAGTCTGCTTCTCCCTCTCCCTCTGCTGCTCCCCCTGCTTGTGCTCTTTTGAGCTCTGTCTCTGCGTCAAATAAATAAAATAAATAAATAAATAAAATAAATAAAATCTTTAAAAACAATAATAAAAAATCACATTACCTTGTTATCCAACTCATCCCCTGGTCTATTGTCTCATTTATAGTAATAGAAAGTCAAAACATACCCCCAAGTCAACAATAAAATATTCCAAGGCTGATTACTCATCTGGGTATCAACAAAGCATTGGTAGGGGGACTGGTGGCAAGAGGACTCTGACTTTAGGGCAGGGACAAAGAACCTAATCCTGGATGCCTATATGACTTCTAAATGATTCTGTGAACAGCGTGGTAAAGCAGGGCAGGCTGCCTTGCATGAGAACTTATCCAGTGAATTTATTGTAAGTGAGTGAAACTGGTGCCCTGGCAGGTGATGTTTTAACCAAATGTCATTCTGCTTGGAGAGATATTAATTACATGCAACTCCCTTTTCCTACACCATACAATCTGCAAATAAGGATAATTCCATCTCCTCATTCTCTTCCCCAACCTTTTTTTTTTTTCAATGGTCCTGTAAAACCACCTAAAATATGATAGTGATAGAATGGCAGAAGAGCGGGTTCTGTCTATGCCTGACTTCCAGCACTATCATATTTTAACGGTGTAACTCTGTTTTCTGTACCCTGGTTTTCTTATCTATAAATTGAGTATCACAGCAATAACTAGTTTACCCAAGAGGGTTACTGGGAAGAGGAAATGAATTAGTAAATATAAAACACTTAAAAGAGTGCTGGCAGATGCCAGTGCCAGGTTATCCTTTTTAAAGCACTTTCATCAGCTTTTAATTTTATGTCCTTAAGTGTGATCAGTGCCATCAACCTCTTCCACTGACTATCAGCTTCAGGAGAGCAGTCACTGTATTCAGACTTACACACTAACACATTTTTAACATTTAGCACATATTCTGGAACAGAGGAAGTGTCATATGTTGAATAAATGAATCAATGAAAGGGGAATGAATAAAACATTTACTGTAATTTTTCTCAAAATATTTAACAAAGTAATATGATTTTTAAATTCTAAGGTAATATCCAATGTTTCCCCCAAGTCTATATGACCCCGGACCTTTTGTTTTGTCCCGTTTTAGTGAATGGTCAGTAGGGACCAATGTCCATTGCACATACTAAGGAAAAACTACTCTTTGTATTTGGTATTTTATTCTTGAGTCAAGTCGGGCTATTACAGAACCCCATACCCACATTCTCATATACTGGCACCCAAAGAACTATTTATTTCATATTATATTTCAGTATAATCCCCTGAGCTTATACTGAAGGCTTTAGAAGAACCAGTTCCAATCAATGTATTTACTATAAAAGATGGCTGAACTTGCGCATTGTCCACAGTACACAGTTCTCTTGGTGAGACTCAATGGAGCAATTCCTAGTATTGGCAAGAGGAATATCCTTACTTTCCTCAACAACTGTTTTGTTTTTGTGAAACCACAAATTTTCCTCCCTAATTGTGTTTGCTTGATCATAGCAACCACTAGAAAGCTTAAAATTAAATTTACATATGCCCACTAACAGGAGTTAGGGTTTCTATTCTAACTCTTGGTTTCATTGTAATTTTCTAACTTATTGTTATTTTTCTCATATATTTTAATTATTTTAAAATAGTTGATTTTGGGTTTTTTTTTAAATATTTTATTTATTTATTTGACAGACAGAGATCACAAGGCAGAGAGGCAGGTAGAGAGAGAGAGAGGGGAAAGTAGGCTCCCTGTTGAGCAGAGAGCCAGATGTGGGGCTCGATCCCAGGACCCTGGGATCATGACCTGAGCCGAATGCAGAGGCTTTAACCCACTGAGCCACCCAGGCACCCCATTGATTTTGTTTCTTAAAAGAAAGTATTCCTTTGTTCTATACAAGACAAGGCAAAGTATAATAAACAAGTTAATTTACAGTGATGAAATCACTTCCAGAAATATGTACTGCTAAAATAGCACAGAGAGAGCAAAAAGAGGAGGAAGATAAAAGAAACAGTACTTATTACATATCTGCTATTACTCTGGAATGATAAACTGATCTTTCCTTTGCAAACCACACCTCTGCCCCTTCCTTCAATCATTCCTGGGATCAAAGCCTTCCATGCTCTGGCCAGTGACTGATTGTGCCTGTGATACGATGTAAGCCAGGCCAACTGGACAGAACCAGGACTTTTGGTAAAACTCTTGAAAAAACAGCATGCTTTTTGTTTTTTTTCCTAAAGCGATTCCTTTGAGTAGAAGATACGAACCAGGAATTGCTGATGGTAATCTTGCCATTGCACAGAAATTGTCTATCTGAATTAAAAACTTAGATAAAATCAGAGGAGACATGGAGCTAAAATTGTCAGGGAATTATCTAAGCCTCTGAATTTAACTATGCCTGATGCATCCTGGGGCTTGTCACTAATAAAATTTCAATATGAAAATGATTGCCTATGAAAGTAAAGGTGACTTAGCCTGAGTTCTTCTCCAGGGGAAGGTGGGGAGATGCCTGGGACAAGTATTTGAGGGTAGGTAGCATATTTTGAGGAGTTTTCTCAGAATCTGAATGGGGAAATCAGAGTGGAGAACTGGGAAAGAGGGAGAAGCAACACAAGACTGCTGTCTAAAGTTGGTCATCATGGTGGTTAACATGGGCTCAGTAATCCCAGAACCTACTGAGAAAAACAAAAGTATATTCGCAGAATTATCTGCCCAAAGAATAAAAGAACATTTATCCACCAGCTCTCATCCCCATTGGTCAAGAGATTTCTCTAGAATATGTTAACTCACTTAATTTCCAGGTTTCTTTTTTTTTTTTTTTTTAAGATTTTATTTGTTTTACAGATAGAGATCACAAGTAGACAGAGAGGCAGGCAGAGAGAGAGGAGGAAGCAAACTCCCTGCTGAGCAGAAAGCCTGATGCGGGGCTCGATCCCAGATCCTGGAATCTTGACCCAATCCTAAGGCAGAGGCTTTACCCACTGAGCCACCCAGGCACCCCACATTTCCAGGTTTCTAAAGAGGGACTGCAAGATGGTTTTTTCCCAGTGAGATCCATGCCAAAAGTCAGAAACAGGAGATGGGTTGCACATGAGGTATGTCAACTTATACCTGCACAAAGTGTTTGCTAAAACATAGCTTACATAAAAGATGGGCTGAGAGCAACAAGAAGCAAGGTAAAAGAAAAAATCATGTCAAAGCTCAAACTCAAATGTAGATGGAAGGAAATTCCATCATTGGATGGAAGGAAATGAGATTCTTTCTTCCTTAGCTAGGAAGGTAATTTTTCTTTTTCTTTTATAGATGCAAAGCAGCTCTTAGAAATGTATTCTATTGTATAAGACTCAAAATATGAATTGCAAAGTCTTCAATGTCTTAGAATGAGTATTTTGTAAGAATATTCCTGGGGCCTTCATTAAAGTCTTACTTCCATTACAGTTGAAGGAAGCTGAAACAGTTGAAACAGGCCTGTCTAGAAGCATAAAGAAGAAAACTCTTTCCATCTGAAAGCAGAAATCCAAACTGGATAAAAGAGAAATAATCTAGGCCATTACAGGCCTAGAATAGCTGTGTTTTCTGCTTTGAGGACTTTTTTTCGTTTGTTTGTTTGTTTTTGTTTTTGTTTTCAGCACAATCATAGAGCTGGAAGCAAAGCTTGAAGTAATATGAAGACCTGAGAGGTGATCTCCGCCCCCAGGTTCCTCCTCTAAGCACTGTCTGTGAAACCTTTCAGCCAGATGGAGGTGGCCACTGCTACCACTGTTAGATATTACCCACTGGAATCACAGCTTTTGGGCAAAAGCTGATTTGTTCTCCATCTTCATCTCTGGCTATTCAAAATGTGTTGAGAAGACCTAAGCCATTAGCAGAGGGTGAGGGGGATACACAGAGCACCAAAAGATTTTCATTAAGAGATGGGAATTCTCAGGCCTAAGTCTTGATGAATGAGCATTGATTTCAAAGTCATCTCTCCCTTTGGAAGTTGACCACAAGGCAAGAAAGTTGGCATTTTCTAATCTTTTGAGGGAGGTATTTTTCCTGTGAAACTAAAGAAAGCCATCAAACCTGACACTCTACGCATTCCTCAGCCTCTGGACTCCCAACCCCATACCCTGAGGACATGAGCAATAAAGATAGCATTTTCCCTGAAAGAGGCCCTCTTCTCTGGAAGGTCCTTCAGATATGACCAGGCAGTGTAAACAATGGGAGAATTTTCTAGAAAGGAGAACAAGATCTGGGCATTAACTCATTTCACTCCCAGGAAAGGGGTGGTACTTACTGCTCTGCAGGGTATGTTAGGAGACTTGGACAAGTGATGGCTGGGAGCTCTCTCTCTCTGTTTCTTTTTTACCAAAATGGGAGTTTTGATTGCAGGCTTGTCCATTTTATCTTATTTTAAGTGTGTTGGCAGTCATTAAAAAGGATGTTTAAATTTAAGTTGCTAAATCATTAGTAACTACATCACATGTTCTTAGCTCAGCCAAAAAATTGTTTTGACTCCAGCTAGTTTAAGTTGTTTGCTGATGATTGTAGTAGAAAACATACGGGCTTTTGTATTGTAGAACTAACACTAAGGGAATGGTTAAATAAATTGTGATACATCTATCTCATACAATTGCATAAAGCTATACCAAAAATTTTTTTAAAAATCCAAAAAACCCAGAAAAAAAAACCCCTGTCACTGATGTGGCATAATGTTTATGGTAGAAGCCATAAGGAAAAAAAGAAAAGGGGGACAATAACTGTAAATAGTGCTGGTCAAGTAGTATAAATGAGAAACTATGAGCAATATAGCAAAATTAGTGGGATGAAATACATAAAAATGCTAACTGCAAGAATTACCCGAGCATTTTCTGTTTTTATACTATGGTGTTGTGCATATTTTATACAATATTTTTAAAATGTTTTTAGTAAACTTGTACTAAAACTGAAATTATTTGAGTAGGATCTCTTCATTTGCCCTATGACACAACTAAAATTTAGTATATCATTCATTGTTGCCCAGTTTGAAAAATTCAAAATTTTAATATAAAATTTATAAAATACAATAATGCATATTATATAAAATACAAAACATATAATATATATAAACATATATATATATAAAATAGTTAATTTTCTTCACCTCAAGACAAATTTGAGGTAAGGCCTAAGTGAACCCATTGAAAAGTGGTATCATCCATATCTGAAATCTTTTATCAAAATATAGCTGGAAGTATTACTTTATGGCAAACCACATTATTAGTCTATATGATCTTAAGGATAAAAGCATAGAATTAGTTATCTGATCTGATTAGACTGAAGGCATACATGACATTTTGACAGTGGCAAAGTAACAATGGGACAGTCTGTAGGCTGTATTAACAATAACTTAAATTTTCATCTATAAATACCTGTAATCAGATGCTTCTAGAATCAAGGTTTTGGGTGACCAAGAAGCTGCTGACATAGAATGTTTAGAAAAAACAAGAATATATTGAGTTTGGCTGGCTGCTTGCTTCTAAGTGTGCCTGAGAACTTAGAAAATTATAAACTCATGCCTTTAAATTTCCAGTTAAAGATATGAGTGAAGGATTATAAAGATTTGAAGAAAGAGGAAAGAAAAAAGTCTTATCTCCTAGAATCTAAAGTTGAAATTTCTTAAAACCTAACCCAAGTCTCATTCTGTGGGTAGCAAAATTATGATGTATTTTGAATTCTCAATATTACACTTTTACTGGGAAGCAAGGAAGCCCTAAAATTTGAGATGATAACATGCATACAGATTTAAGTGAAGCTAAATTATCTTAAACCCTTAAATTCTGTTCACCTTCTTTTGCCTACAGTAGTCAGTCATTCTCTCCTTGAAGAATATCTATGTCCTGCCTTAGACAATTTCCTCTTAGGGGAATGCTGATCCTTCAGAGGAACTCTTTCTATCCATCTGCACTACTCTTGACCTACAACCAGATTCATGTCCCAGAAAGCCCCAGTATCTCATGTTCTAAGTGTAAACTGTCAGAAGTCATCATAGACACCAAAAGAATGGCAAGATTTTGCCTCGTTTGCCTGAAACCCTATGACCTTTTGAGGACTTGGAAATGGAGGCTACTAGGTGATAATATATTGCTATCACAAGACAGAGTATTGTTCTCTAGAATCTGGTATATCACCTGCATCAATAATCAATATGTAGTGTTATTTCTCCCATATCTGGGATTCATGAGTTGATTCTGGGGATTAAGGGGTGGCAATGAGAGTGGCTCTTTTTGCAGTATCATCTGCAATGACAGTTTTGCCTTCCTCCCCTGCAACACTGAGCTCTGCTGGGCTAGCAGTGTTAGCTCCCGTGGATAGAGTGTTACCACAGGAGACACAGCAGGGATTACTAGAAACTGAATCTGCCATGTGGCCATTCTGGAGTTCTCATTCTAGTGGACCAACAGAAGAAGAATGTGATTTCTGGGGTGCCTGGGTGGCTCAGTGGGTTAAAGCCTCTGCCTTTGGCTCGGGTCATGATCCCAGGGTCCTGGGATCGAGCCCCGCATCGGGCTGTCTGCTCAGCAGGGAGCCTGCTTCCTCTTCTCTCTCTCTCTCTCTCTCTCTGTCTGCCTCTCTGCCAACTTGTGATCTCTATCTGTTAAATAAATAAAATCTTTAAAAAATAAAAAAAGAAGAAGAATGTGATTTCTATAATTACTGGAGAACTAATTCTGATTACTGAAGGGAAACTGGGTTGCCATAAAGGGTTAAGAAGGAATATGGATGGAATGCAAGATATCTTCTGAGATACCTCTTAATTCTCCCATGCTCTATGGTAAATTTTTTTTAAAGATTTTATTTATCTATTTATTGACAGAGAAGAGAGAAACAGAGAAAGCAAGAGCACAAGCAGGGGGAGTGACAGGCTCCTCCTCACTGAGCAGAGAGCCCGACATGGGGCTCGATCCCAGGACACTGGGATCATGACTTGAGCAGAAGGCAGACAAACGACTCAGCCCTCCAGGTGCCCCATGGAAAATTTAATGAAAAACAACAACAACAACAACAACAACAACAACAAATACCCAACAATATCCCAATATAGTCAGGATTGTTAATTGACACACTTTTCAGGAATAAAGACTTTGGTCACCGCATTCGGTGAGGAAGCACACCAGTGTTCTTTCAAAGGGCAAAGGGAAAATGGAATGTGTAAAGAAAGAAAGAAAATGAAAAATCAAAGCTATCACCATGAGACCACATACAGAAATAGAACTAACGTAATTATGAGTCTTTATTTCTTACATAGATATGAATATATTTGCATATTATTTTCTTCCTTTCCCCATCTCCTATTCTCTTAGTATTTAACTTACATGATATATTAAAATAATAAATATATTTCAAATATGTAAGTTAATGAGTATCAATGGGGGAAAGATGGTTTAGCTGAAAGATAATAGATCATAACCCAAATACAGATATTATGCTATGTGGACTTTATATCTCTGTTTGGAGAATAGGATAGTATGTTTTCAGTTGCATGATGGATAGTTAGGCTAATATAATATTTTGGTGATGTATTCATGTGAAAATTAAATATGATTTAAACTGGTGTATATGGTTCTTGAGTTGAAAAGTGGGGCACTGTGGTAGTTTCTTACTGTGTCAACATAGCAAAGCTCTAACTGCATTTTCTAGAATCTCTTTCCCTTTATGGTTATGAGTTAGATTTGGCCAAAAAGGAAGACTGAAGACTGAATCACAGAATTTAAGAATCACTGATTACTTCCTGAAGATTGTTGCGACTAATTGTGCTTTAGAAATATACACAGCAGGTTTCACCTTGTCCATCCTCCCACCTTCCCTCCCTTCTTTCAGCTTTCATTCCCAACTACCAACTCTGGGAAGCCACAGCAACCCAAGCCCACCACCAAAGGCAGTCAAGAGCCTACTGTAAACTTGTCCACACATTCTGGGTTTCAGTTTCACTCTGACAGAATTACCTGACTCCCTAGAAAAAGCCCTGCAAATTCCAATTGTCACAGGAGATCTTCAGGAGGGCTGGTTAGCCATGTCTCCCTGATCACTTAAGTCCCCTTTTGGGATCTTACTTCCTTTGCTCCTCCTGAAAATGCCCAAGTGATGAATTCCTCATTCTACAATACTCACAGTGGTTCTACTTTGCCTGAAACCTTGTTGATTCATAGTTTCACTTAAAACAGTTGAAAACTACTGCTGATTTGATGCTTCTTTTCCTCTCTTGGTTTCCAGGTCACCACTTTGTCTTATTATTTTTTTATTTACATGAGTCTTCTACGCTGTTTACTTTTCTTTGACCCTTTAATAATACATATTCCTGAACTTAATCTTGGTCCTCTTTGGTGACCTTAAGGACGCTTGCAGCTTAAAAAAGTTAGTTTTCTTCTTCTATGCCAAAATCCAATCATCAGAGAATATTCCTGTCTTCACTTTCACAAAATACCCAGAATTCACCAGAATTCTACCGTGTATACCCACCTCACTTATCTGAGCTATCGTTATCATAAATGTCCTTCTTTGCTCAATTAATACTGTAGAGGCTTCTCAAAAAAGAAGTCAGAGTCATTGTTCATGATCATATGTTGTGTCATTTTATTCTATTCTTCAAATCCCTGCCATATCACCCCTTTTTATTTAGAACCACAGCTCACATTCTCACAGGTGTTTATGAAGTCCTATGAGATCCTGACTTCTGTTGCCATTCTGATGCCACCCTCCATTCCTTCCCCCAACTCACTCCACTCCAGCCACACTGACACTATTGATGATTCATAAACATACCAAGTACGCTCCTACATTCAGGCCTTCATATCACCTGCTCAGGGAAGCCCACAGTGACCACACTGATTACAACTGCCACTCGTTTCCTCCATCGGAATTCCTCAAGGCTGCTATATATTTTTTCTCTGTATACTTAATAGCTTCAAACATAGCAAATAATTTTACTACGTATTTTTTTTTTCATACACATCTTCCCCACCCCAACTATGGATAGAATATAAACTCTGTTGGGACAGGATTTGGTCTTTTTTGTTGTTGTTTTCTTAGTGATTTAATCCAGTTGCCTTGAAAAATGTCTAGCAAACAGTAAACATTCATTAAATGAATATAAATAAATAAATAAATAAATAAATGGTGAAATTCATCCTTATCAAGGATCTGGTACCTAGCCTGACAAATAGGTTTTCTATATATATATTTTTTTCTCCCTCTCTTAGAAATTCTGGCAAAGATGACAACATTGTTAAAATGTTAACATTTTAACATTAACATTTTAACATTAAACAAAAACACTATTTTTCCCTAAAACCTAGCTTTTACAAAGAGCAATGTTAAGCAAAGTTTTAATCTCTCATACTTTCTAAAGAAGGAAAAAAATTTACCATAGCAATGAAAGAAAAGAAAATTAACCAAAATATCATTCATAATCTACCTTAATTTGTATTATGGCTAAGTAAAAATGAGAGAGGATCTTTAAAATGATTTTGGAAACTCTAAAAATATTTGTTTAGTACTCCCCTCCTTGATGAATGCCAGCTAGACTTAAATTTAAACAAACCAGGAGCAAAAGAAAAAGAAAAAAAGAGGTAAGTTTAGCTGAAATTGAACTGCCTGCCAGCAACCAGCAAGGGTAGGAAAAAAAAAAAGAACGAAAACAACAACTAACTGCAAAAACCACATCTCAGGTAATACTTCCAAATGTGATTGAGGGTGCAGTCTGGTGGTTTGTATAGCAATGTAGAACAGAAAGCCCATCAGGAAATCAGAAAAAGAGACGTGACCATGAGCCAGTGACCAGCAAGAGTACAGCCCAAGGACAACCAGCCTGACTCTAACGTATTTAAGACATCTGAGAAGATCTGCCTTTCCTGGAGCAAAGCTTTAATGATGTATGGAGTCTCTATAGTTTCAGAGGCTTTTCCTCTTTATAAGGATGCCATTCATCTCTTCTTTCACATTAACAACAAAGAGCTACCTAATCTAAAAGCAGATAGAATATTAGAGAAGCCTACCTGTGTCAAGATGCTAAATCTTCCTCCAGGAGTAACATCTTACGTTGGGGGTATACCTTGTAAAAACACTCCAAATAAAGATTCCAAACTAAGTATAATCCTTACCAGTTCAAACCTCACTCTAATTTTTTATATTTCATGGTTTAATTCAAAATCACTACATCCATTTATCAGCAGATAATATTTACGCATTAATTAATGTCATTATCCATCTCAGTAGTTTAGAATATGTCTATTCTTTAGTTCACAGAGGCTACGAATTCATTTAGAGAGAAGACTTTGATAAACAGCGATTTGGAAGAAATACGTATGTATGTTTGTGTTTGTATCTCAGACATGAGGATGAATGGCCCCAAATCTTGCCAACAAAAGCAGGCACCAAAGTAGCAGCATAATCAAAGTAGCACACATAACCACTAACTTGGCTTTGTGACATTTTCCAAGTCTAATTACAAAACAACAACAAAAAGATGGAATAAACTATAAGGTAAGAAACACTTATTTCCTAATATACACGGAACTACTAATCTAATTATGTAAAAAATATTCTCTCCTTAAAATCATAAACATATGACACCAGGTACCCTATAAAGTATTCTGTAATGCCAAGTATAGGTCACATGGAAAGAGGAATGAAGACCTAAGTGACAAATGTTATTACTGTGTATTCGGTTATTGTTGTACATCAATTAGCCTATGTACAGAATTTTTTCTTTTTTCTGTAATCACACACAGCCCAAATATTTCCTCATGTCTAAGAAATCATTTTTTAAGGAGCTGGAAGACAGATAGACTTAGAGGCACACATATCTTTAGCTACAGACATTCAATGAGCCCTATCCCCAACTAAGTAATAAATCGCAACTGAAAATATCCCAATAACATGTGACCAGATAAAGGCTGTGATGCTCAAATATATATATTTGAAACCAAATAATCCATTACCTAGGGAGAAAATGTCTAACCATGCTAGAGTTACCTCTATTTTGTCCAAAATGTTCTTTTGGCAAAACATATTTCTACACACAGACACATGAAATGAGTTGATAAGGATATTTGTCTTCATTGTTTTTTAGAAATAATTTTTCCCCATTTATAAAACCAAGCTAGGTTAAGTATCAGGCAAGGAGACCAGCCAATGACAATACACATCTAAATAAACTGAGGCAAATCAAACATAAATGATTTGTAGGAGTTAATCTATAGCAGAACTAGAATTATAACTCCTTTCTTAAAGCAATGTCTATTCCTTGGCCCATTGCACATTCCAGTGAGCCTTGCAGATTCAGGAATGAAGAAGGTAATTATTTATTTAGTTGGAAATGTGAATGTAATCTTAAAGAAAGAGAATTCAAAAATTTAAGAATTTTTTTTTCTTCTCCAAATACCTTAAATCCTTTGTAAGTTTTTTCTTTTCCAAACATCTTAAATCCTTTGTAAGTCCTTAGTTGTTAGTTTGTGGTTAAATAAAACATAATTATCTGATAAATCTTTGTAGTGTGGTCTGATTTTTCCTGTAACAAATCCAACAACCCAAATCAAACTAACACATTTTCTGGCTTCATCCTGCTCAAAGAAATCATGAGAAAGGGAGCTAGACTTTCTGTCCTGGGGCAGATTTTTTTAAGAGCTCAAGTTTTGGTTTGTTAGATAAGGAAGAGAATAAAATTCTCTTGGCAACTTTATCGGATTAAAGCCACAAGACGAGATGCTTAATTTCTTAAAGCAGGTAACACTGGACTATTTATCTCACAGCTATCAATCTGATAATGGATCAAATGCAGGTGCCTGGTTGCTAAAGCAGTTACTTGTAGGCAGTAAAGTTATCTGAAGCCTGGCAAGTAGGGATGGCAATACCCACTCCTGCCCAGTCTGTAACTCAATCCTACTAAGTGCTATTTTACTTCCATGTCACGATGCCAAGGGAAGTCTTGAAAAAGGCAATATACAGTGAAAGTCACCAACATCTTTAAGATGTTAAGTGTTTAACCTTAAATAGGAACTGGACTGATAAGTGGGGAGTCTCCTACTCAAGAAACACGCCAGAGTCCTTAAAAATGGAAAATCAAAGTTGGAGATTCACTTTGAAAATAGGAATGCAGTGGGGAACACAGTTGGACCATGACCAATACTCTTCTAAGTCCAAACATTAAAGAACAATATAGGTTATAGATAAGAACTCCCTGTTTTCAAGACTAGTCTGAATTTCTAGCTGAGAGGTTAGCCATCTCCTTTTCGGCAGTCATTCAAAATACAGACATCAGTCAGGCAGGCATAGTGAAGTGCCAGTTGATGGAATTGGGGAAGAGAATTAAGTGAGCTCAGTGGCTATTTTCAGTCTTCAGAGTCTAGAAGTTAAGGCCACAAAGTCAGCACAAGGGAAATTTAGTTATTAATAAATAATGGCATTTAGAAATGGAAGACTGCCTCCTTCCCAAGCCCATACTGATTTTATTTATTATTTTCATTGGTTTCTTGAAGTTTTTAATTGCTTATCTTAATATTTATAAATTTTCAGAACTAGAGGGCTTATTATTTTGGGTTAAAAGAAAAAATTAAGATTCTGTGCTTTCCCTGTTCATCCACAGATTAGCCTCATAGCCGTGGGGCAACGTGCTATTCTTTAAGGCTGAACAATGAAATTAATAACTGGAGGTGTTAAAAACTAAGAGTCAGTGATGAAAATTACTTGTTCTGCATACCTCAAATTCCTTGAGCCTGTGTTTATTGACAGACATCCCCTTCTTTCTGAGTTCAAATGAGAATCTTTTAGTATATGAGATAAGTTACCAAAATTTACTGCCTAAAATTATAAAGGAATGTTTAGGTTGAAGTTAAAATTCTCACTAAGAAATAAAAAACAATTTAAGGCCCCTTTCCTCCCAGTTTGTACTAAAACTCATAGTAACTTCTGATTTTATGACTGAACAGTAATTAAATAGGGGTTTGTGGAAAATACTATTCTCTTACATTTGTTCCTTTTTTTCTTCTTTAACAGTCAAAACCACTATTAATAGTTTCATTGAAATAATTCTGGGTATATTTGCTAAAAATATTTTTGTTGCTTAAGTTTTACATCAAGGGTCAAGTGATCATAATCTCAAATATTCAGAGGGATTAATATAATTACAGGATTTATCTCCTATTGTCAATAACCTGCATATAAACCTCTGAATACTGAAATGCTGTATGGCAGGGCTTGGAAATGGGCAGGTGGAGAGAGGTGAGAATGTGATCCCTACAGAACTAATCTAGAACAACTTTCTCAGAAACAATCTGTGGTTCAACTTTTCCATCTTTATTTCATGCTCTCCACATACATCTTTTGTATAATATCGTCTATGTATTATGCATGTTCTCCCTAATTATAAGCAGCAAAATTTACCTTTTCTCATTCTCAGGAATTGAAAACAAAAATAAAATCTCTACTTCAAGTTATTATAAATTTAAAATCATAAAACAATAGATACAATTATTTTTCTAAGGAAAACCAAAATTCCCTAATTATCAAGTATCTCATTGATTTTCACTTGTCACTATTTAAAAAAAAAATAAACATACCTCATACCATTTGGTGCATTTCCAACATAAAAAATATTTTTTAATTTGTTTTATTTAACATATGCCTGAAGAATAAGAAGGACAGTAGGATTAATGAAAAACTCCTTTCCTTGAAAGCATATTTAGATTGCAAATACCAGAGTTTGAAAGTTGACCTTTACAAGCTCTTCTGTCTTTCTAACTGGCCCTAGTATGCCAACTAACCTTGCCCTCTCTAAAGCAGGTGCACAAATAGTCCTATACATTCAGCAGGAAGGGTACTATTTCTCCGATGTTCCCATGTCAGTTGTGCCACTCTTCCATTCATCTCTTGGTAGAACTATACTTGGCATTCTCCATGCCATCTTTTTGCTTTAATTTAAGAGTTCCATTTTTCCTGTCATGCCCAGTGCTTATCCCAGAACACAGCTTCCAATCTTTGCTGACCTATACTTGAAATACTGCTTCACTTAAGAGTTAATATCAACAAGGTCTACTCTTCCAGAATATGAATATTGCATGTGGCAGTAACTTGCTTTTTGTGACCACGTGGTGGGGAGAAGATTCACTCCTCCACTGCCATGTCATTTTGCCTACTATATATTAGACCTTTCCATAAATTTCTGTCTAGTCGGTATGCACCTGAAGTGACAGAGGGTAAGAACAGAATCAAGGATCTGTGCAGCCATGACCAAATTGATTAAATCTCTGGTCCTGTCTTGAATTTTTTTAATCTATTTATTTTAGAGAGACAGTGCATGTGAGCAGGAGGAGGGGCAGAGGGATAGGGAGAATCCTCAGGTAGACTCCACACTGACCCTGGAGTCTGATGCAGGGCTTGATCCCAGGACCCTGAGATCATGATCTAAGCTGAAACCAAGAGCTGGAGGCTTAACCAACTGAAACCCCAGAAGCTCCCATCTTCTAATTTTTAAGATGTGCAGTTTGTATTAGGTAATTTCTAAGTTCTCTTTCAGTTATATAATGTCATGGCATATTGGTGGCATTTTATCTGTGTTGATTATTAGGGTGTTTTCTCCTCTCCTTTCTCTTCCTTCCTTTCCACATTTTTTTCCCTCTTCTTCTTCCTTTTAATGATGTTTATCCACATTTATACTACTTGGCAACACTGACAATTACATGTGTTATTATCTTTGCATTCAAAACTGCTCATGCATAACAACTCTTTATAACAAGAATATATTATGTCTCTAATGTTACTTCAACATTAATATAGATGACCATGATCTGTATGTTTTTTTCCTACTTTCCTTTAATAAAAACCCAAACTTTTCAAAGAGGCCCTGGCTCACATCCTCCAACTACAGAAAGCTTAACTGATTAAGACTGCAGCTGCAGTGTTCTGAACTTGGCTTTTGAGGCCATGCTTCCTACCAGCCAACAACGGTCCCAAGGCAGGGCTGTCCCTCAAAGACACAGACTCCCCTGAGGACTTTGGCTGAAGGCCTCCCAGATGGCCTCACTGAACCTTCCTTATACTACACTGTTGGCTTCCACCCAACCTCTCTCTCCTTCTGTTTCACTCAGAGTATTACTAACAGTGTGGTCTTAAAAACTATCCCAGACATGCCCTACTCCTTCCCCATTTTCTCCCACACAAGGGCTCCTCTAATAATATCCTTGCACATTTAATCTCATTTTGGCATCTACTTTTCAATGGTGCCAGGCCAGAGATGCACAAATATGCCAATATATATAAGCTAAAATAAAGAATTCAAAGAACCAAAACCTTCAGATGTATTGAAATCAAATAAAAAGATGAAGAAATCAACAAATAGCCAAAAAAAGGCTTATCATGTTCACAGTTCCAAATGTCGCCATGGTCTTTCTTTACAGAGGAGGCATTCAACGTTTCATTCTCTCCTACTCCAAGTCCCAGCTATCCTTGGCACAATTAATGCATCATCTCAGCTAATGCCCCTTTCTGCATCTTTTTGAGAGATAAGGAACACTGAAACTCAGAGAGACTGATGCTGAGCATATACAGCTCCAGCATGGTCACATGGAATGTGGATCTAAGTTGGAAATCCATTCTTAGTCCTTCCTTCCACATTCCATCTGCCATGGTGCTAGGTTGCAAGATCAAGGCAGTATAAAAGCTGCCACATTTTTCCTTTTGTTCTTGTTTTTATATAGATTGCCCTAATTCATAGCTGCTTATCGAAAACATATCACACTAATTATAACATGTACATTCATGTCAAAACCAGTTGATTAGAGTATGCCACAAGGATTCCCTCTATCCTCCATGGCTGAGTACTTTTGTTTAGATATGAAAAAGACATGTTTGTTTGTCAGATCTGCAGAAGGCAATAGAGGGTTGTTAATATGGAGGATTACACATTCTGGAAGAAAACCGAACTTGACAGAATGAACAGAACTGCAAACTGCAAGATAAAGTGTTACAGACAAAACCATGTGTCCCTGATTTTCAGTTCAAAAGAAAATTTTCTAAGTACAGGATGTAACTGCTCAAAGATGACACCATTTTTCTTCTGAACATAATTTAAGGTTAGATTTGTGGAATGACATGAGTTCATATAAAGGTCCAAGATTTTATATGACCACAAACTTGATATGAGCCAAGAGTGTTACTCTGTTGCTAAAAAAGAACATCTAATTTTGCATGTTACTAATTTACATACTGCATTGTCAAAGAATGTTGAACACATGGATCTGGAAGGCAGTCCCTGGGTCTGGCCACCAACTTTAGGGGGAGTCTCCATGAACTCCAACATTATGGAAAGCATGCTGAAACAATGTCCTGGATTAGGGTTTATTTATCTATGCATTTAATAAATGGTGAAGGGAATACTATGAAAGAGACATGTGCTTGATAAATGGGATGAAAAAGTGATTCTTGCATTCAAGGAATTCAAAAACTAAAGCTGATGATCTGAAGAGTATAAAGGAAGATTTAAAGGAAAAATGCAAGTTTCCTTAACATACCTGAAGATACTTTGATAAAGAAGGTTTCCTTGTTCAGGCCTGATTTCATTCAGGCAACTGTCAGAAAAAGAAGTTGTCCTGTATTACTGCGTGGGTAATGGTTATCTTCCTGGTACTGAAGATAATCATCCCTCTTAGTCAAAGATTCCTAGACCCCTGATGAAGAACAGTAATGTGACAAAGCTACCTGTAATCTTGGGCCTGAAGTACAATAACCACTGCCTCAGAGAATGAGTAGTGCCTGCTGTCCCCTGGGACTCAGCAGAATAGGACTAATTGTTATTATATCCCAGGCTCTGAATACACCTGGTAAGGAATGAAAACTTGTCAAAGTCATCTTCCTAGAATTTGACATTCAACTCTGCTAGATGTTTATGCTGCCCCAGAGCAGGACAGGCAATGTAGAACTCATATACCTCTTATCCTACTAATATTGCCTCTTTCCCAAGAATTCATCTTCAACGGGTCTGCTGGGCTATTTGACTTTCTTTGACTAACACATACATTGGAATAATATGTTAGGTGCACAAATAATTGAGTACAATAATTATGAATTACACTATAACCTGTGGGTGGAAGTTGCATCCAACAAATTTCAATGGAGTAAGAAAGAATGTTATAAAATTAAAGATATGGTAGAGTCAAGATGGTGGAGGGGAAGCAGACTGAGATGACATCAGGTCGCAGGAGTTCAGCTAGACAGTTACCAAACACCCACAATCCCAACAGGAGATCAAAGAGAAGAAGAGCAGCAATTCTAGAAACAGAAAATCAACCACTTTCTGAAAGGTAGGATGTGCGGAGAAGTGAGTCCAAAGCAATGGGAAGATAGACCACAGAGGGAGGGGCCAGCTCCCAGCAAGCAGTGGAGCAATGGAGCACAAAATCCAAACGTTTAGAAGTCTGCTCCACTAAGGGACATTGCTTCAGAGGCTAAGCGGGGGTGGAGCCCTTGCAGGGACAGTGTGATCTCAGGTCCTACGGGGTCACAGAAAGATCGGGGGTGTCTGAGTGTAGCAGAGCTTGCAGGTATCAGAGTGGGGAAGCTGGCTAAAGAGAGAGAGCCGAGGAGTGAACTCTCAGCTCGGAGTTAACTTTAACTGTGATCTGTGGCTCAATCAGGCCACTGCTCTTCAAGCAGCCACCCCACATGTGGCAGATCCAGGGAGTCCACCTTCCTTCACTGGAAGAGCAGCGGGGCAGGAATCTGCCAGGTTTGGAGACTCCAAATGGGGCTGTGTGCCAGAGACAGAAATTGCTCAGTCATAGGCCAGTGAGTTCAGAGCGTGGCCAGGGACCAGGGAGACAGGAGTGACTGACTGCTTTTCTCTGAGGGTGCACTGAGGAGTGGGGCCCCAAGCTCTTGGCTTCTCTGGGCTGGAAACGGGGAGGCCACCATTTTCATTCCTGTCCTCCAGAGCTCTAGGGAAAGCGTTCAGGGAACAAAAGCTCCTAAGAGTGAACAGGAACAGAATACTTAGCCCAGCCTCCGGCAAGGGCAGTGCAATTCTGCCTCAGGCAAAGACATTTGAGAATCACTATAACAGGCCCCACCCTCAGAAGCTCAGCAAGAACATCCAGACAAGACCAAGCTCACCTATTGATCAAGGAGAGCAGCGGAATTCCAGAAGAGCGGAAAGCAAAGCATGGAAGTCATGGCTTTCTCCCCATGATTCTTTAGTATTGCAATGTTAATTAAATATTTTTAATTTTATTTTTTCTTATTTTTCTTATTTCTTACTTTTCTTATTTTCTTATTTCTTATTTTTTCTTATTCTAATTTTTTTAACTTTTCCTCTTTCCTCATTGAAAGTTTTTTAACTAGTTTATCTTAACAATGTCTTTCTAAAAAAAAAAAAACTTTTAAAACTTTCACTATTGTCATATTTTATTCTTCATTGTATCTAACTTTATTTTTTGTATACAGATAGAGTTTTTTTCCTTCTAAAAAATTCTGAGATACAATTTCTTCTAATAGATCAAAATATACCCTAAATCTAGCACAAGGCTTTGTTCTAGTCTACAGCCTGAGCAAATTCTCTCCATTTTTTTCTTTCTTTTCGTAACCAACTTATCAATTCCTTTTTTAGAATTTTTTTTTAAATTTTCATCTTTACAGTTGTATTCCATCCCTTCATCATGTTTACACACACACACACACACACACACACACACATATATATATATATATATAAAAGTTTTTCTTTCTTTAAAATTCTGGGAGGTAGTTTCTTCTAAGATACCAAAATATACCCAAAATCAAGTGGATAGCTCTGTTCTATTCACCAGTCTAATATATATATATATATTTTTTTTTTCTTTTTTCTTTTTAAATTTTTTAAAATTTCTTTTCACCCTTTTTCTTCTCCCCCTGATTTGGGGTCTCTTCTGATTTCGTTAGCATACATTTTTCTGGGGTCTTTGCCACCCTTTTAGTATTTTACTCTCTCATTCATCTATTCTTATCTCGATAAAAAAAACAAGGTGGAAAAACTCACTTCAAAAAAAAGAACAAGAGGCAGTACTGAAGGCCAGGGACCTAATCAATACGGACACTGGTAATACGTGAGATCTAGAGTTTAGAATGATGACTCTCAAGATATTAGCTGGACTCAAAAAAGGCATGGAAGATATTAGAGAAACCCTTTCTGGAGAAATATAATCCCTTTCTAGAGAAATAAAAGAACTAAAATCTAAGCAAGCTGACATCAAAAAAGCTATTAATGAGGTGCAATAAAAAATGGGGGCTTTTACCACTAGGATAAAGGATGCATAAAAGAAAATTAGTGATATAGAAGACCAAATGATGGAGAATAAAGAAGTTGAGCAAAAGAGAGACAAATAACTACTGGACCCCCGGAGAGAATTCAAGAGATAAGTGATACTATAAGATGAAACAATATTAAAGAGAGGGGGGACAGAAGGTATATTGGAATTAATTACTGTAGAAAATTTCCCTAATATGGCAAAGGGAACAAGCATCAAAATCCAGAAGGCACAAGGAAACCCCTTTAAAATCAATAAAAACAGGTCCACACCCTGTCATCTAATAGTAAAACTTACAAGTCTTAGTGACAAAGAAAATCCTGAAAGCAGCCCAGGACAAGGAGTTTGTAACATACAATGGTAAAAATATTAGATTGGCAGCAGACTTATCCTCAGAGACATGGCAGGCCAGAAAGAACTGGCATGATACATTCATAGCATAAATGAGAAAAACATGCAGCCAAGAATACTATATCCAGCTAGGCTATCATTGAAAATAGAAGGAGAGATAAAAAGCTTCCAGGACAAACAAAAACCAAAAGAATTTGTAAACACCAAACCAGTCCTACAGGAAATATTGAAAGGGGTCCTCTAAGCAAAGAGAGCACCTAAAAGTAGTAGACCAGAAAGGAACAGATACAATATACAGGAACAGTCACCTTACAGGCAATACAATGGCACTAAATTCATATCTCTCAATAGTTATCCTGAATGTAAATGGGCTAAATGCCCCAGTCAAAAGACACAGGGTATCAGAATGGATAAAAACACAAAACCCATCAATATGCGGTCTACAAGACACTCCTTTTAGACCCAAAGACACCTCCAGATTTAAAGTGAGGGGGTGGAAAAGAATTTACCATGCTAATGGACATCAGAAGAAGGCAGGAGTGGCAATCCTTATATCAGATCAATTAGATTTTAAGCCAAAGACTATAATAAGAGATGAGGAAGGACAGTAACATACTAAGAGGGTCTGTCCAACAAGAAGATCTAACAGTTTTAAATATCTATGCCCCTAACATGGGAGCAGCTAACTACATAAACCAATTAGTAACAAAATCAAAGAAACGCATTGACAATAATACAATGATAGTAGGGGACCTTAACAGCCCCCTCACTGAAATGGACAGACCATCCAAGCAAAAGATCAACAAGGAAATAAAGACCTTAAATGACACACTGGACCAGATGGACATCACAGATACATTCAGAACATTCCGTCCCAAAGCAACAGAATGAACATTCTTCTCTAGTGCACGTGGAATATTCTCCTGAATAGATCACATTCCGGGTCACAAATCAGGCCTCAACCAGTACCAAAAGATTGGGATCACTCCCCGCATATTTTCAGACCACAGTGCTCTGAAGCTAGAACTCAATTACAAGAGGAAAGTTGGAAAGAACTCAAATACATGGAGGATAAAGAACATCTTACTAAAGAATAATGGGTCAACCAGGAGATTAAAGAAGATTTGAAAAAATTCATGGAAACAAATGATAATGAAAACACAACTGTTCAGAATCCATGGGACACAGCAAAGGTGTTCCTGAGAGGAAAGTATATGGCGATACAAGCCTTTCTCAAGAAACAAGAAAGGCCTCAAATACACAACCTAACCCTACACTTAAAGGAGCTGGAGAAAAGAACAGCAAAGAAAGCCTAAACCCAGCAGGAGAAGAGAAATAATAAAGATCAGAGCAGAAATCAATCAAATAGAAACCAAAAAACAGTAGAACAAATCAATGAAACTAGGAGCTGGTTATTTCAAAGAATTAATAAGATTGATAAACTCCTGGCCAGACTTATCAAAAAGAAAAGAGAAAGGACCCAAATAAATAAAATCATTAATGAAAAAGGAGAGATCACTACTAACACCAAAGAAATACAAACAATTATAAGAACATACTATGAGCAACTCTACACCAACAAATTCGACAATATGAAAGAAATGGATACATTCCTAGAGACATATAAACTACCACAACTGAACCTGGAAGAAATAGAAAACCTGAACAGAACCATAACCAGTAAGGAGATTAAAGCAGTTATCAAAAATCTCCTGACAAACAAGAGCCTGGGGCCAGACAGCTTCCCAGGGGAATTCTACTAAGCATTTAAAGAAGAATTAATACCTATTCTCCTGAAACTGTTCCAAAAAATAGAAATGGGAGGAAAACTGCCAAACTCATTTTATGAGGCCAGCATTACTTTGATCCCCAAACCAGACAAACACCCCCTCAAAAAGGAGAGTTAGACACCAATATCCTTGATGAACACAGATGTGAAAATTCTCACCAAAATAATAGCCAATAGGATCCAACAGTACATTAAAAGGATTATTCACCACAACCAAGAGGGATTTATTTCTTTGTTGCAATGTTAGTTCAACATCCACAAATCAGTGTGATACAATACATTAATAAAAGAAAGAACAAGAACCATATGATATTCTCAGTAGATGCTGAAAAAGCATTTGACAAAGTACGGCATCCTTTCTTGATCAAAACTCTCAAAAGTGTCAGGACAGAGTGTACCTACTCCATTATCATCAAAGCCATTTATGGAAAGCCCACTGCAAATATCATTCTCAATGGGGAAAACTGAGAGCTTTTCCCCTGAGGTCAGGAACATGGCAGGGATGTCCACTATTACCACTGCTATTCAGCATAGTACTAGAAGTCCTAGCTTCAGCAATCAGACAACAAAAAGAAATTAAAGGCATCCAAATTGGCAAATAAGTCAAACTCTCACTCTTTGCAGATGATAGGATACCTTTTGTGAAAAACCCAAAAGACTCCACTCCAAATCTGCTAGAATTTGTATAGGAATTCAGTAAAGTGTCAGGATGTAAAATCAATGCACAGAAATCAGTTGCATTTCTATACACTAACAAGACAGAAATTAAGGAGTCGATCCCATTTACGGTTGCACCAAAAAGCCTAAGATACCTAGGAATAAACCTAATCAAAGAGGCAAAGAATCCGTACTCAAAAACTGTTAAGTACTCATGACAGAAATTGAGGAAGACATAAAGAAATGGAAAAACATTCCATGCTCATGGACTGGAAGAACAAATATTGTGAAAACGTCTATGCTACCTAAAGCCATCTACACATTTCATGCAATCCCTATCAAAATACCATCAATTTTTTTCAAAGAAATAGAACAAATAATCCTACAATTTATAAGGAACCAGAAAAGACCCCAAATAGCCAGAGGAATGTTGAAAAAGAAAACTAAAGTTGGTGGCATCATAATTCCAGACTTCAAGCTATATTACAAAGCTGTCATCATCAAGACAGTATGGTACTGGCACAAAAACAGACACATAGATCAATAGAACAGAATAGAGAGCCCAGAAATAGACCCTCAACACTATGGTCAACTAATCTTCAACAAAGCAGGAAAGAATGTCCAATAGAAAAAAAGACAGTCTCTTCAACAAATGGTGTTGGGAAAATTGGACGGCCACATGCAGAAAAATGAAACTGGACCATTTCCTTACACCACACATAAAAATAGACTCCAAATGGATGAAAGACCTCAATGTGAGAATGGAGTCCATTAAAATCCTTGAGGACAACACAGGCAGCAACCTCTTCAACCTCAGCCGCAGCAATTTCTTCCTAGAAACATTGCCAAAGGCAAGGGAAGCAAGGGCAAAAATGAATGCTTGGGACTTCATCAAGATCAAAAGCTTTTGCACAGCAAAGGAAACAGTCAACAGAACAAAAAGACAGAAGGAGAGAAGATATTCACAAATGACATATCAGATACAGGGCTGGTATCCAAAATCTTTAAAGAACTTATCAAACTCAACACCCAAAGAACAAAGAATCCAATCAAGCAATGGGCAGAGGACATGAACAGATATTTCTGCAAAGAAGACATCCAGATGGCCAACAGACACATGAAAAAGTGCTCCAATTCGCTCTTCATCAGGGAAATACAAATCAAAACCACAATGAGATACCACCTCACGCCAGTCAGAATGGCTAAAATTAACAAGTCAGGAAATGACAGATGCTGGTGAGGATGGGGAGAAAGGGGAACCCTCTTACACTGTTGTTAGGAATGCAAGCTGGTGCAGCCACTCTGGAAAACAGCATGGTGGTTCCTCAAAAAGTTGAAAATAGAGCTACCCTATGACCTAGCAATCGCACTACTGGGTATTTACCCTAAAGATACAAACGTAGCAATCTGATGGGGCACCTGCACCCAAATGTTAATAGCAGCAATGTCCACAATAGCCAAACTATGGAAAGAACCTAGATGTCCATCAACAGATGAATGGATAAAGAAGTGGTATATATATACACAATGGAATACTATGCAGCCATCAAAAGAAATGAAATTTTGCCATTTGCAATGATGTGGATGGAACTAGAGGGTATTACGCTGAGTGAAATAGGTTAATCAGAGAAACATAATTATCATATGATCTCCCTGATATGAGGAATTTGAGAGGCAAAGTGGGGAGTTTGGGGCGTAGGGAAGGAAGAAATGAAATAAGATGGGATCAGGAGGGAGACAAACCATAAGAGACTTTTAATCTCAGAAAACAAACTGAGGGTTGCTGTGGGGTGGTGGTATGGAGAGAGTGCTTGGGTTATGGACATTGAGGAAGGTGTGTGCTATGGTGAGTGCTGTGAAGTGTGTAAGTCTGATGATTCACAGACGTGTACCCCTGGAGCAAATAATACATTATATGTTAATTTTAAAAATTATTAAAAAAATAAAAAAGTAAATTTATTTTAAAAATTGAAATAAAAATTAAAGATAATAAGACATGAAATCAAAGTTTTGAGTTCTTTGTTTTGGGGGGCTTTTTTCTGAGATAAGAATGTTTCAGTCATCAGAGTCTTCAGAGAGGTGAGGATGGCATCAGTATGTATATTGTTGAGCTTATTTTCTCATCAGGGGATTCCTGTATCGAGTGGGAAAAATGTTTTTGTTTTTTTGGCTTGTTTTTGCTTTTGTTTTTGTTTTTTTGGTCTAAGTCCCCTTTTAGTTTGAAAATTCTGTTATTCTCCTGCTTTGAATAGGCAATGCAAAAAATTGCACCCAAGAATTTGTCTCACAGGACTGATTAAATGCATGTAGCTGGTCTGTTTTCTCAATGGCAGTGTTCTTACTATATTTGCGCATTTTCACTACCCTCTCTACCCCTTATTTCTTAAATGTTCCAAGAGTAATTTCATGCTTCAATTGTACTTCCTTTATGACTTCTACATTATTTTAAAAAGGATGTTTTAAATGTCTATTTTTTGTTTACCTGAATTTTGTCTTTATTTTATTTTTATTTATCTATCTTTTTAAATTTTAGAATACACATCAAGTTTAGTAAAGGCTAAGTTTTATCCAAACATGTGAGGGATTTTCCTTCGAAGTATGACTGAAACCTATCACTTTTTCTTCACAGGATACTTATTAATACTGTAAAATGAGAAGACTGTCTCATTGTGGAAATGTTATAAAAGGTGTTATTTGAGGTCTTGAAAAACTCCCAACAAAGGATCTTATTTTTATATTCCTCTGAAAGATAATATATGCTGGCAGCATTGAACTTTATAACTAAACTTGGCATTCACAACATATAACTTACTCAGACGCCAGAATTTCACTGTAAATGAAGGCTCTACTCATTCAGCTTCATTAGTTATTTCCTTTCTCATAATGCACCAATGTAGTTAAAGCAGTAAAGCCAAAATCCAAATGTTCAAACTATCTTGAGTAGGGATTGTAAAAATACTGGGCCCAAATGATGAAAAGCTATAAATGGCTAATTCCTTAAGAAAGTTATCATCCCTTTGAGACAAATAAGCAATCAAATTTATGGAAAAATGGGGAGAATTAAAATATACCATTGTATCTGATCCCAGAGAGTTTCCATTTATTTGACCTTTCCATGTTTGAGGTATCTCTATTTTGATTTGTATCTCATGAAGGTTTTAAGGAAGTTATGTAACATGCAAGATAATTTTTACATCTTTTTTTCCTCAGTTGTTTTACAAGTAATACAACCACTTGAAGCTCTAGAATGGAAATTTAATGTTTTTTTCTTTCAAATAACCAATATAAACATTTTTGAATATTTACTCTTCTATTATTTTTAATTCGTAACAGGGATATTTGTATGTGCCAAGGGCTATCCTTAAAATACTGCAGAGAACTGGAAATGCTATATTTGGAATCACAATTTAATTTTACATAACATCTAAACACATGAAACAAATAGAAGTGCTCTAAACAAGCACTTTGAGAAATTCAAAACAGAATGAGCTTATGTAGAGAGAATGAGAAAGGAGAATATAACGGAAAACAAGGAAAAATACAAGAAACAGTAAAAAAGGAAGGGAAGAATTAAATTACAGAATGAAAGATAGGCTAGCTAAATTATTTTATATCTGTCTATTTTGAATTCCTTTAGGGAATTTAAAAACAGCAATTGGAGTCTCTTATAGTTATTTCATTTATTTGATAAAAAATAACTTGATATACTTAAAGATGGTTTTTATCTAGTAAGATTGAAACCAATTATCAAAAATTTACGTGTGTGTTGACTGAATTAACATGCAGTTTCTCACTCTTAAACCACTGTTACAGTTGATACTCTACAATGTCCAGTTTCAGTTGAAGCTGTTCACAAAATAATATGCATAAACCATCCTATCCTTTTTTGTATCACTCTTACCTTTTACATGTGTCTTATGCACACCTCTTTGACTGCAGGTAATTGACAGATTTTTCCAAAGCATTTAATTTGGTTTTTATAATTTATTTATAATAAATTTTATATACATATATTTTATATATACATAATAAATTTTATAAATTATTTATAATAATTTAATTTGTTTCTTCTCATACTGTTGCTTTACCAGTTATGTAATATTTGACTAGTTAAAGTAACTTATTAGAGAAAGTATAAATAGTCTAATTAAGTTTTTAAAAAAGCACAATACTTTCTTGATTAGCATAGTAGATAGTCTAACTGTTCAGAAAAAAGATAAGTGATATGCTCTAGAGGACAGCTAAGTAATCCTGAATATGCATAGAAGACACTCATCAGTATGAGCCATACTGGTTAATCTTAGAAGTCAATTAAATGGGGGTGTAATTAGAGAGAGCTTTTCTGTATTTATGCAATGATAAAATGTTGAGGATATAAAATGTTCAAAGTAGCCTTTCCATTTAAGAAAACATTTATATGTGGATACAAGCTTTTCCCGGTAGATAGGTAGGTAGACAGACAGACACAGATAACTATTGGTTATCATATATATTTCACAAAGGAAATGCTACTTCAATTTGTTTTGAATCAATAGATCAAAGAGATTTTTTTTAAAAGACTGATTTTCTGTCTACATTCAGTATTTGTTATTCCTGGGCCTGGTAAAAAACCTGATGCTTTGCTTTGGTCCCAAGTTTTTCAGGAAAATATCAAGTAAGTATGTGTCCTCATTAGCAATAGTGGCAAGGAGTCTCAAAATTGCTTGGGCTCAGAATTCTCTTAGGAATTACAGTTCATGGGGTCCCTGGGTGACTCAGTTGGTTAAGCACCTGCCTTGGGCTTGGGTCATGATCCCAGGGTCCTAGGATGGAGCCCCTCATCTCATTGGTCTCCCTGCTCTGTGGGAAGACTACTTCTCCCTCTCCCTCTGCTTGCCACTCCCCCTGCTTGTGCTCTCTTTCTGTGTCAAATAAATAAATAAAATCTTTAAAAAAAAAATCTGCAGTTGGGTTGGTGGTTAGATTCAGACCTATGATATATATGAAGTTCTTGTAAAAACCTAAGAACTTTCTACATGGTAAGTTCCTTTATTCCTTGACTAGATCATTTGATGTGGGAGTATTCAGTCAAAAAGATCATCCAGAATGGCCAATGGCATCTTAATGAAGATGGGCAAGTTCTGAAGAGCTGACCATATTCTGATAGTTTCAGAAGATTTTTCATGAATACAGTATGTCAGAAACAAGTTAGAGATCATATTCTTATTTGCCTGTTTGTGTAGCTATTTTTCCTTGGATAACATTCACCAATACTTTAAAAATGTTGGTGTGCTTCAAAAAAATATGCTACAGTTTTAAACTATGTACTTCTTATTGATGGAGATGATGAAGACTTTATAAGCTAAGTGCTTATAACAAAAAAAGTCTTTTTTTTTTCAAATTTTGCCTAAACACATTTTTTGAAAGTATTAGGTACATCTGACATGTCATTATCCACAAAAGCAACATAAATCCCCTCTAGTCTTATGACAATAAATTAAAAAAAAATCCAGAATAGACTTTAAGAGGAAAGTAAGAGATCAAATACCATACATTTTCCCCTCAATTTTTAGCATCTACAGATGAAGTGTCAAGTCTAGTACTAAATCTCGAAAAGAAATCAGACTCGCTGGATAGAAAGCAGCACTTTACTTAATCTAAGCCCTATAAATTTAGTTGTTTTTTACATTTTTTTAACTAGTTAGTAACCTTCTGCCTTTACAAGAAAAATTAGAAAATATTTCAAATGAGATTTTATTCAAGTCTAGTTTTAGATATTAGGCAACCACGCCAAGTCAATGGGGCCCTTAAATATTCCCAATATACAAATTACAGATACAATTTATTATAGCTACTGATGAAGTCCTCTCAAAGATGCTTAGGAATTAGTTACACTAAGTTTTATTTAGTGATGGATTTCCTTTGAAGAAAAAATGTTTGTGGCTTGGCAGCACATTTGAAGATGATGATTTTTAAATTGTACAACATAATCCTACAAGTCTCTCTAAGTTCTTAAGGAGTTTTAAAAAATGATTTCACACAGAAATAAAAATGTATGGCAAACATTATACAAGTATGGCATTTCAGCATTGTGAGGTAATGCAAAAACTCACAAAGATTTATTAAGTAGACAACAAAAGCATATATACTATTTATGTCTACTTCTAAATTCATCTCAGCTTTGGCTTTTCCTCCCTTCTCCAAGTCTTGCTCAGCCTTTCTCTTTTTAAGAAATCACTCAACAGTACATCAAAAGCTAATGATGTACTATATGTTGGCTAAATGAACAGAATAATAATAATAAAAAAAGAAATCTGTACAGGCTAATACATATGCAAGGTTTAATTTCATCATACGTGCCCCACTTCTTCCATAGAAGGAAATATCACCTAGACCCATCTCTTCAGCATCAAAACACTGGTCAAGATTCAACTTTTCAAAGAAGCTTTAGGACAAAAATCACAGTAATTTAATTTGTTCCAGAAAAAATCATCCTGCCAAAACCTCACCTTATTTTATATATCTGTTGATCTCAATAACAATATTTTTACTGATATCTTTAAGCAAAAATCACTCATTCAGTAAGTCCTTTCTCAGAAAGCCTTATTATTTTTAACATATTAAATCACCTTTGATTAATCCTCGCTTTCAAAGCCCTAAATCCAGCTTCACTGTATACCTGTGAATTGTACAGAGCTTCATATAAAATCTAAATCTCTTCCATCCTCCCCCATGGGGATCTAAGTACTAGCCCAGCAGAAATTCCTCGATAGCAAAGTGTCAGTGATGCATATTCTACCCACCATAGCATGAAACATTGATTCAAAGGATCAAGTCAATCCAGGATCTTCCAGAAAAAGCCAAGCTTCAAATACTAGAGATACCAAACACATACACTAAGTACAATGGGTAAAAGACAGGAACAAGATCAGGGTCACCGAATGTGAAATTGACATTTGTTGGGAACAGGGTCAAGTACATCCATAATTATAAGAAAAACCTGATTGTCGGGACTACTCTATGTTTACATTTTGGTCTTACAGATGTTAGATGTGAAATTACAGAATTGATTATTGAATCAAAGCCATGATAGACTCAGTCTTTTTGAAAAACACTCAAACATGACTAGCATGTTATGATCTTAGTTTCTGCAGTGAACAGTAACCTACTTGGCTAATTAACACTTCAGCATCTCGGCCTTTTTAAGTTAATAAAAGCACCGAACATAGAGCTCAATATAAAACGACCATTAAAAAGATATCAATTTATGAGGTGCCTGGATGGCTCTGTCAGTTAACTGTCCAACTCCTAGGTTCATGTTGGGTCACGATCTCTGGGTTGTGAGATCAAGCTCTATGTCAGCCTCTGTACTCAGTGTGGCATCTGCCTGGGTTTGTCTACTCCATTTGCCCCTCCCCTCATGTGCCCACATGCACACTCTCTCTCAAATAAATAAATAAAATCTTTAAAAAATGTATCAATTTATGTATACTCAAAACAAGATATCTCAGAGATACCCTAAGGTCAAAAAAACCCCAACTCACTATGTTATATGTAAAATTAGCGCCATGTATATTAAACACTGTATATAGAGAGGGTATAAGTACCCAAAGGTTATTAACAACTGATATTTTACAACCATTATTTAAGCTAGTAAGAATGTAAGTTTTATATTTTCATATAAGTATTTTAATATTTATTATATGTTTGTAGTAAGAAACTATAACTTAACACTTATACAAGCAAAACATTACTTAGCAAATCCTAAAATATTAAATATTAATAAAAATATGGGGAAACGTCCATGTGTAATTGCTATCAATATCTCTCACAAGGCCATCTTAAATATAAAAGATTCTATTTTTTAATTATGCAAGTCATTATTATTCAGAATTTATCTTGTTTGCTCTTCTCTCAGTTTTTTAATTTGAATTTGCATATGTCCCCTGAAGGTAGAAAAATTCTACAGTTCCTATTGGCTATATGCCAAATTCCCCATGCTCCTAGAGCTGTAATTTTGTGAAGTAGTTGTCTGTCTCTTTCTCTGATATTCATAGATATACATACACTCCCACTTAAATACCAATTCTTTCTCCAAGGGCATGCATACCAGGCCAAGAAGCTAATGGAGAAAGAATTCCACTGTCATCCTTTGTCTAGCACCAGCCCATCCCTAAAATATCCTGTCTTCACACTGATCCTGGATCACTAGTCAAACATCTCACTTCTTTGTGATAAATTTCATCTCTGAACACCTGGGTCTTTTCATTGCCATTGAAGTTAGGGACTCCCACATTCATCTCAACATCTAATAATGTACATCAAAAAGGTAACAGCCTAGTTTCTTGATGAGATTTCCCAAGGAAAACCTCCTTGTCTGCAATGTGCATTTTCTAGCCAACCTTTTGAATTCTAAATTTATAGAGCACTGCCTTTATTCACCTGCAAAACATCATGTTAGAGACTCCCCTGAGATTAACAGAATCCTCCTTAACTCATTTGTTATTTTAATTAAGATTTGTCTAAAGGTGATAGGGACTACTCTTGCTTATTTACACATACACAAACACATATACACCCACACACACATACACAAGAATTTAATAATAGCTATATTTAAACTGAAATAATGGGTATTATCTATATTAAGACAACTTTCAAATGCTAATGAAGGCCAAAAAAAAAAAAAAAACTTGCCTATTTTTGGATAGAAAGACCCAATAATATGTCTACTCCCAAATTCCACCAAAATTTCAATGCGATCCTTACAGTATACCAGTAAGACTTCTCTTTTAATTAGGTAAGCTCAAGATTAAGTTTATATTTTACAATAGCCAACAACAGTAATTTTTAAGAATGAGCATTTGAACAAAAGTAACAAAATATAAAAGAAATTATGTTATATGATTGCATTTACATTAAGTCCTAGAAAACCAACAAGTAATCCATAGTGCTATAAATCAGTATAGCAGTGGTGGGAGGCAGGAGATTTACTCAAAAGGGGCATGAGGAAAATTTTTGGAATGATGGAAGTATCTTATTTCTTCATTTGGGTGGTGGTTACAAGGGTTTGTATGATTGTCAAAACTGATCTCATTATAATCTTAACTTACAAATTTCATTGCATAGAAAATATACCTCAGCAAATACACACACACACACACACACACATCATTTTTTAAAGAAAGGAAAAAGCAAAGCTGAACATAAAGCAAAATAGATGTCTAATCCAATGCATCGCTTGAATGGCTAATAAAACACATTCCCCTTTCCACTGATGCAATTCCAGTCTTACTTCTTCCTGTTCCTATTTTGTGACGCCAGACATCATCTTACCCATCACCTCAACCAATACTGTAATCTCTCCTTTTTAGATTTTCTCCTGTGGCATGAGAAGCATATAATCATTAGAAGGCAGTCTCAGATTCCAGTTCAATGAACACAGTCCATTATTATATAGAGTGAAACCTTCAAATCAGAGGAAAGCAGAAATAAAAAGATGAAAAGCCAAAATTTTAAGACTTTAGGTGTGACCATGAAAAAACTGTGGTATCCCTTTCTCCTCTTACCTAACACACACACCTACACACACACACACACACACACACACACACACACACACACGTCTCCCTTTTGGCTTCTGGATGGACCAGTGAATTATGGCTATGAGGTTTAAATGAAATGGCACCGTATATCACTTTGGTTTTCTCCAGGGTCAACTGCTTCTGGGTTTAAGAACAGTAAATCTTGTGATAATCTTTACATTTTAATGTGAACTGAGTTTCTTAGTAATAATAGTGTGACATACATGGAAGCTATGTAAAATAGAGAACTACTAACATGTGGTACCAGCAGAGGCATGAAGGACAGGGAAATCAAACCCAATTTCATAACTGGGTCTTGTTTCATACATTTTTCTCAATAATGTAAGGAATTCAGTGTAATGACACCACATACCTTTCCGGACCCATTGACTTACAGAACAATACCGGAGGTCAAGGATTGGTTTATGCAAATGAAAAACTGGTCCCTCAGACATGGTGAAAGCCATGTCTATGAGGGAGAAGTCCGTTTGTTGACTGTATGTGTATATTTGCCTCCAACACTACCACTAGGATCACTTTCCTCAAGAACACAATAAAAAAAAAAAAGGTATCTGGCCGGCTGAGTCAGTAGACTCAATGACTCTTGATCTTGGGACTTTAAGTTCAAGCCCCATGTTGGGTGTAAAGATTGTATAAAAACAAAAAGTAAGGTACCCAGAGAGAGAGGTTGATCATTTATCCATGGAGCAAGTTATTATATCCAATATGTAATGAGCCCTAATTCAGCAGCTTTTTTACAAATATCCATTCAAATGAAATTCATCTATTTTCTTGACTTCAACCCTTTTTAAGAAGTATATACCAACTTTCTAAATTGTATTATCCTATTTTATTCTTGCTCCTTCAAAGTCTCTCCCCATGCCATCAGATCTTTAATTAGCCTTTTGCCTAGGAACTGGTATAGATACTGATCTTAGGCTACTCTTTCTCCAGGAAGTTTTTTCATCTAGAAAGGAAGAGAGATGATATTAAGTTGTTATATTATATAGTATGATTGATAGCTAAGCAGTGTACTATGGGAGCAGAAAAATAATATTTTTTATCAGGTAATCAGAGTACTAATTGGAGGTGGCAAGGATTTAATATAGCTCTAAAAAAATGGTTAAAACTTGGTAAGAAAACAATGGAGGGATGGTGAAGGAAGAGTTTAAGAATATGGAACACTGTTTGAGAGTTGGATTGTAAAATGTAAATAAAGACATTCTTATGGGATATTTAGGTTTCCATATTGAAGGATTTGCCTTTATTTTTTTCTGTAGTGGGTAGTCATCCGACGAGTTTAACCAGGTAAATGATTCAGTTAGACCAATGTTCCAGGAATATAATTCTGTTAATTATAGAATTAATTAATTATATAATTAATTAATTAATATATTATAGAATATATTATAACAGAATATAATTCTGTTAATTCTGCACAATGGATTAGAATGAATAATATTAGAGGAATCAAGTTCAGTTTGGAAGAAAAAGAGAGGAATTCCAAAGTGGAAAGGTAAATAAGATTTAGATGGGAAAAAAAACCAGTGTGGATATAGAATCAATAGAATTTGACAAGCAATTAGACTAAGAATTGAGAAATAACTAATAGAGGCAATTCTAAAAAGACTTTCCTCATCGAGCATCTCTCCTGGGAAGGATAATGGACAAGAAATATAATAGAGCAGTAGCTGTCTCCCAGAAAACCAGCAAGGTTTCAAAAGAATTTTCAGGTCTCCTAAACCCCAGAAGAGAAGAAACTCACATAATGGAGGGGCAATCACTATGAATAATTGTGGGAAAAGCCTAGATCTCCTACTGGGTCACCTTTTGTCTGTGCTTTGCACTATTGAAATGTGTGTTAGCCTTTCTCTGTAGAATAACTGAACACCACTACCACCTCTTAGCCTGGTTTTTTTGTTTTGTTTTGTTTTGTTTTGTTTTGTTTTCTATTGTGACTGTTTCCTAAAGGGTACTTTCCATATCACTTCCTTCCTGTACTGTTTTTGTTTGCTTATTTTTCTGTTTTTACAGGTTTTACTTAGTAATCTTGATCTACCTTTAACCTTTATGAGCCATGAAGTCATTTTTAAATATTCTCAAGTCAGGATACCTTTGTTCTCTGTACCTACTACTGAGTTCTTAACATTTTCTTTGGATTTTACCCTACCATCACTCCTTTGGCCCTGATAGGACCCAATGAGGCTGCTGTTTCCCTGCCACTTCCATGTCCTTAATTCTGCCCTGGCCTCTTTCACACCCCGTCTATCTGCCTTGCAGTCATGACACAAGATGCTGGATTATTATTGTCCGCTTCTAACACTAATGTTGATGCCAACAGCCTTCAGAGTAAAATTGAGGGAAGATTACTGGTAAGGTTATTAGTGTTTTGGAGTTGAGTAAGTTACCAGACAGCAGTTCCAGATGTTTCAGAAATAGGCAATACAATTATACGCAACCTGTTTTTATATCTTTCCTTTCTTATTGGGAAAAGGTATTTGTTCTGGAGCAATACTACCTTAAACATTAGTCCACATCTATCAATGTTAAATCGAAACCCCATCCTCTTTTATGCAAATTCAAGGTAGTTTTGTATTTCTTTGGTAATACTGACTCATTTTCATTTCATTAAGTTTTCTATACAAATTTATCTAAAAGCTAAAATTGATCTTCTTGAATATTGTGTTCTAAAGCTCAAAATATGATTCTCTAAGGAGATTAAAATTTAGTCTAATCATTTTGACTATCTGAGTCTCAATTCCTTATCTGTAAAATGAGGGACAGACTTCATAGATTGTTGTTTTAGAACAACACAATAGTTTTAGAACACAATTAACACACAATTCACTTATATCTAATTGAAGGTTATGTTACTTCTCTGGCCCTAGCCCCACCTCGATGCTTTCCACCAATGAAGAAAAAAAAAAAAAAAATTCATATTCTGTTTTGGTTTAGGAGTGTGGGTTTTTTTTTCCAATTTAAAATGTTTTTCTAAGTTTTAAATGCATAATGACATCTAACGATTAAGTTAATCCCCAGGATCAGTTCAAAAGAGTAAATTTGTACCATTATCAACTTAAAAATCCAGTGTAATTTCCTCAGCCTCTATATCAATAGTACTTTACAATAGTTATTAATATTCTTTATTAAATGGCTTCCATTCCATGCCACAAATCTGATCATGGTCCTTTTTAAAGCTATAGAACTAATTTAGAAGAAATGAGATATGTTTAGTGTAAAACTTAAAAAAATAAGAATAATATCCTATCATGTCTAATTATTTCAAGAATGTGTACCTCCTGCTGGGCAAAACCTAATAATAATTAAATTTTGCTTGGGGCAGTATGGGGAGTCCTTATTTGTTTAAGCTTCATTTAAAATATACCCCACAGTACAAAATTCCATATCACGGATGTTGTGGTTCATTAACTCAAGGTCATATCATACTTAAAAAGGAACATAGTTTTTCAATTAACCTATAGATTTTAGATAACTGTCCAAAACTCATTTACCATTCAAGATAATTACATACTTTTAGCAATTTTATTTTCAGTTTAGTGAAAGTTCATTTCCCAGCGGCTTTTACCCTTTCCTCAAACTGCTGCAGACACAAGCCATTTTGCTTTAACAACACCTCCCATATTCATTCTCCCACGTATGCTTATTGGAAGCTTTAGCAGTATCTAAATTAGACTTGGCAGAAATAAAGAGAGACTTTCCACTTTTGGACAGCATATCCTATGGGGCACAAGTATGAAAGATGCAAATTGAAAATGAAAAGAGATTTGATGCTACAAGGACAAAGCTGGAAAAATGTTTGAAAGTGGCATAATTTAAAAATACAATACCCTATGTTTATTTGTAATGTCTGGAGAATGCCATGGTTTGCTTAATTGAAAATTATGGGCAATCCAAGGATACATACACCACACAAGGGTTACTGATTTTCAAAGTGCAATGGGATAAAATGCATTCAGCCCTAAAACTTGAATTTTCCCAAACCTGAACTTTGATGATTCAGATGGTCCCTCATTGTTTGTATATTCTTGGCCTGCCAAAACATGCTCCCTCTTACAAAAAAGAATGAATTTTGTTTTTATTCATCCCCAAGAAAAGCAATGTTCTCTGCAACAAAAGGGGAGGTTGGTTTGTGGGAAACCATTGCATGTTCTAAAAAATATTTGTTCTATATTCCTGTTACTTGTCAAATAAGTCTGTACATGGGAGCTCAAGAGCCATGCAAGATATGGACAAGAGGCATCAGGGACCACTCATGTAAAAAAAACCTGTCAGCCCACTGATTCATTCTACTTATTCTACAAAATGTAGATCCACTAGATGCCAAACATTTTTCTAAGTAAATACAAACCTTAGAGTCACTTGCTTTAGTAGTCACTTTTTAATAAGGTAGGAAGGGGAAAGTGAGAAGTCAAGGAGAAGGAAAAAAGGGAAAAACATTGAACCACATTTTAATTCATTCCTTCATTCAAACATAATTAAGCACTGCAACACTGCAGACATTACATAAAATTCAGATAAAAGAAAAAGTAAAAAAAATCCAGTTTAAAACAGAAGATTGGCATTGAAGCAAATAGCCATAATATATTGTCATTAGGACTCAAGGAGAAGTATGCACAAAGTTCTAAGGAAAGAAGAAAGAAGTGGAAGAGGATGGACTAGATTTCTGTAGAGCAGAAAGTTGTTAAGAATCTCTATTTATAAGGGACAAAATTCAATATATCTTGAAAAATGGTTTAAGTGTCAAAAAAAAGAGAGAGACCATACATATGAGACAGAGAAGTGATTACATATAGCCAGTGGCGGAAACCACAGAGATGCAATTAAATCCATTTGAGCCTAGGGAAACTTGTTTTTATGTTTTCTACGCCTCTTTTAGAATACATGGTAAATTCTACCTTTAAAATTTAAAGTCCAATTTATAGTCTTTAATCTCCAAGATTTCATGTGTAGAATAGGGACCCTCTGTATATTAACTTTGAACAATTTCCTCATTTTATAATGAAATAGGTATACAATTTTAAAAATACTCATCTGGGTTTTTCATTGCTTAGTAAGTCGTACCTCCCTCCCAATCCTAGAAGTCCTGGCAAGGAGATTAGGAAAGTAAATTTATTGCCCAAGGAATCAAATATTATCAAGTACCTAGAACAAAGAAGTCTCTAAACATATTTAAATTACAGATGACAGTTGTAAAAATCAGGTAGTATCAAGTGTTTTATACATTCCTGAATCTCTTCTTTACACGTTAATAATGTCTGGCTAACACAAAGTGTTAATGTAAACTTGGTTAAGGAGAATTAAGGATATCTGTGATTTGAGGAAGTAATAAAGTAATAGGAAATGTAAGAAGGAATCACTTCTCAATGGCAAAGAGAGGACTGAGGAGAAAATAAAAAAGAAAAAGAAATACATGTTAGAATTGGATACAGTTGCTATAGTTTATTTTTTCCATTTAATCATTTATTCACTTAACACTTATCCAGTACCTACAAAGTACCATTAATTTTTCTAGGTTCTGTAGGTAGATCATTAAGTGTAAAGTCTCTGTATTCACAGACTACAGGCAAAGCTTCTGGAAGAAGGGTATTTAAGAAAAACCCAGATATGTTTGAAGGAATCTTGGAGAAGTGAGATTTCTTACTCATTCCTCAGGTTGCAAGCTGAAAACCTACAATTACCCTGAGTGAAGAATTACATCTAACTTCACCAGTTAGAATATTAGAAATGGTTGAGATAAGATTTGAGGCAAAGAGATGACCAAGATGTCATCTTGGTTTAGGAAGAAATTCTAAGAGATGGAAAATCTGGCAGTAATAGAAAATACAAGGAATCTGCTCTTGAATCACACTAAACAGCAATGTTAGACCAAAAAAATACATATATTCATGTATATGTATTTTTGGTTTGTTTTGCTCCTGGTAGTTTTGTTTTCCTTTATGTAGCTAACTTTGAAAGCACAAAAGACCAAAAAAAGGAGGAAAAAAAAAAAAAAAAGTAGACATTGGAGAATGAAATAAGCTATGGCATGAATAGGAAGTAAGCAAATGGGTCATGGAGTACCACAAAGGAATGTGCCTAAGAGACTAGGGTGTTAACATCCATGTAGGGACTGAAGCTGAGGCCACAGTTCCTAGTAATGTGTGAATCTGGAACTAATCTTGGTATAAAGCTGGGAACCATCTATAAAATCAGGAATAAAAACATTCCTCCCCCTAGCCCAAGTGGAACAAAAGTGGGCATTGGCCATAGGTAAAAATAATCACATGTGAAATTTTAAAGCCCATACCTGGAAACATACGGGATAGAAATCCTAAGCTGAGAAATTACCAGGAAAATTGATCCCCAACTAGAAAAGTCACAGGTCAAATGTAAAACGGCCACATTGAAGACGTTCATAACTCAGGGTACATATCCAATTCATGTGGAAAACAAGTTACTCTAATAAAGTCAGTGAACAACATTAGAAAACATGAAAATAAAATGTTTAAAGTGTGAAAGTGAAAACACACACACATACACACATACACAGAATCACACAACTTAAAACTAGAGCAATCTAAAAGAACAAAACATATTTGTCAAAAACTCCAAATAGATGAAAGAAGCAAAATAAGATATAAAACGAACTAAAGATCTGAAAAAAAAAGACATACATTTGCAAGACAAAAAAATTATAAAAATGAAATATCTATCAAAATTTAAAAAAAACTGATTCATGGATCAGCAGGCTGGAAGAAACAGAGAAATTAATTAGTGATTTAGAAAACAAAATAAGGGATAATAATGAAGCTAGACAAAAGAGAGAAAGAAAAATTATCCAACACAAGATATTAGACTTAGGAAACTCACTGACTCTATCAAACATAGTAACACTTGTATTATAGGAGTCCCAGAAGAAGAAGAGAGAGAAAGGGGGAAGAAAATATATTTGAGGAAATAATAACTGAGAACTCCCCTAATCTGAGGAAAGGAATAGACATCCAGTTCCAGGAGGCAGAGAACGCTTGCCAAAATCAACCAAAACAGGCTAACATCAAAACATTTTGTAGTTAAATTTGAAAAATATACTGATAAAGAAAAATCTTAAAAGCAGCAAGACAAAAGAAGTCTTTAACTTACAGGGGAAGACCCATAAGACTAGTTGGAAATTTCTCAACAGAAAGTGGGCAAACCTAAAGGGAGTGGCATGATATACTCAAAGTGCTGAATGGGAAAATATACAGCCAAAAACCTTATCCAGCAAGGCTATCATTCAGAAGAGAAAGTGAGATAAAGAGTTTCCAAGACAAGAAAAAACTAAAGGAGTTTGTGACCAATAAACCAGCCCTGCAAGAAATATCAAGGTGGATTCTTTGAGTGGAAATGAAAGGCCAGAAGTGACAAAGTCAAGAAAACTACCAGAAAAACTTCCAGAAACAATGACAAAACAATTTATAAAAATGGGAATAAAGACATATCTACCAATAATTACCTGGAATGTAAATGGACTAAATGCTTCAATCAAAAGACATAAGGTGTCATAGTGGATTAAAAAAAAAACCAAGACCAATCTATGTGATGTCTGCAAGAGAGTCATTTTAGACTTAAAGGCACCTACAGATTGAAAGTAAGGGAGTGGAGAAAAATTTATCATGCAAATGGACATCAAAAGAAACATAGATAAGTAATATTTACTTCAGACAGACTAGACCTTAAAACAAAGACTGTAACAAGACACAAAGAAGGGCACTGTATCATAATAAAGGGGACAATCCAATAAGAAGATATAATAATTATAAATATTTATGCACCCAACATGGGAGCACCCAACTGTATAAAACTATAACATAACAAAGGAACTAAATGATAATAATACAATAATAGTAGGGGTCTTTAACACCCCACTTACAGCAATGGACAGATCATCTCAGCAGAAAACCAAAAAGGAAAAACAATGGCTTTGGGTGACACACTGGACCAGATGGACTTAACACACAGGACATTCTCTAGAACAGATCACGTATTAAGTCACAAGCCAGGCCTCAACAAATACAAAAAGATTAAAATCATACCTTGTACTTTTTCTGACCACAAAGCTAGGAGACTAGAAGTCAACCATAAGAAAAAAAAAAATCTGGAAAGACCACAAATACATGAAGCTTAAACAAAATTCTATTAAACAATGGATGGGGCAACCCAGAAATGAAAGAAGAAATTTTAAAAAATACTTGGAAACAAATGAAAATGAAAACAGAATGATCCAAACCTTTGAGATGCAACAAAAGTGGAAGAGGGAAGTACGTATCAATATGGGCCTACCTCCAGAAGCAAGAAAAATCTCAAACAACCTAACTTAAACCTAAAAGAGCTAGAAAAAGAACAACAAACGAAGCCTAAAGCCAGCAGAAGGAAGGAAACAATAAAGAGCAGAGCAGAAATAAATGATATAGAAACTAAAAAACAAAGAAAGAAAAGAAATAAATGTATCCAATTTAGCCAGAAAGAAGTCAAATTTTCACTATCGACACATGACATGATACTCTATAAAAATCCTGAAAGTCTCCACCAAGAATGCTAGAACTGATAAATGAATTCAGTGAAGTTGCTGGATATAAAATCAATGTCCAAAAATCTATTGGATTTCTCTATACCAATAATGAAGCAGCAGAAAGAGAAATTAAGTAGTCCATCAGTTCCAGTGATAGCTGCACCAAAACCCCTAAGATATCTAGGAATAAACCTAACCAAAGAGGTAAAAGATCTGTTTTTTGTAAACTATAAAACACTGATGAAAGAAATTGAAGATGACACAAAGAGATGTAAAGACAGTCCATCCTCATGGGTTGGAAAAACAAATATTATTAAAATGTTGTTACTATGTGAAGCAATCTATACATTTAATGCAATCTCTATCAAAATACTACCAGCATTTTTCACAGAGCTAGCACAGTCCTAAAATTTGTATGGAAGTACAACAGACCCTGAAAAGCCAAAACAATCTTGAAAAAAAGAAAGCAAAGCTGGAGGCATCACAATTCTGGACTTCAAGCTATATTACAAAGCTTCAGTGATCAAAACAGTATGGTACTGGCACACACACAAAAGAAAGAAAGACACACAGAGCAATGGAACAGAACAGAAAACACAGAAATGCACCCAGAATTACATGGCCCGTTAATCTTCAACAAAGCAGGAAAGAATATCCAAAGGGAAAAAGACAGTCTTTTCAGCAAACGGTGTTGGGAAAACTGGATAGCTATATGCAGATGAAGGAAACTAGATCACTTTGATACACTATATACAAAAAATAAATTCAAAATGGATTAAAGACCTAAATGTGAGATGAGAATCCATTAAAGTCCCAGAAGAGAACACAGGCAGTAACTTAAAGAAGCTGACAGAGGCCACAGCAACTTCTTTCCACTTATGTCTGCTAAGGCAAGAGAAACAAAAGCAAAAATAAACTATGGGGACTTCATCAAAATAAAAAGCTCCTGCACAAAGGCAACAACCAACAAAACTAAAAGACAACGTACCAAATGGAAGAAGATTTGCAAATCAGCTGATAAATGGTTAGGATCCAAAATATTTAAAGAACATATAAAATTCAACACCCCAAAATTAAATAATCCAATTAAAAGTGGGTAGAAGACATGAACAGACATTTCTCCAAAGAAGATACCCAGATGGCCAAGAAACATATAAAAAGAGGCTCATCGTCACTTATCATCAAGGAAATGCTATTCAAAACTACAATACAGTATCACCTCTTCCCTATGAGAATGGCTAAAATCAACAAGAAACAACAGGTGTTGGTGAGGATGTACAGAAAGGGGAACTTTCTTGCACTATTAGTGGGACTGCAAACTGGTTCACCCACTCTGGAAAACAGTATGGGAGTTCTTCAAAGAGTTAAAAATAACTACCCTATAACCCAGCAATTGCACTACTAGGTATTCACTCAAAGAATACAAGAATACTAACCCGAAAGTATACATTCACCTGGATGTTTATAATAGCATTATCTATAGTGGCCAAATTATGGAAACAGACTATAAGCGGATGAATGGATAAGACAAAGAAGTGAATGTGTGTGTGTGTGTGTGTGTGTGTGTGTGTGTGAATATGTGAATATTACTCAGTCATGAAAAGAAGGCGATCTTGTTATTTGCAATGATGTGGATGGAACTAGAGAGCATTGTGTCAAGTGAAATAAGTCAGTCAGAGAAAGACAAATACCATGATTTCATTCATATGTGGAATTTAAAGAATAAATGAACAAAGAGTTTAAAAAAAATGGAGAGAGAGAGAGAGAGAGAGGCAAACCAAGGGAAAAAACAGACTCTTAACTATAGGGAACAAACTGATGGTTACCAGAGGGAAGGTGGGTGGGGGATGGGTTAAATTAGTGATGGGGATTAAGGAGAGCACTTGTAATGAACACTGAAGTGTTGAATCAGTATATTGTACACCTGAAACTCTATCACACTGTATGTTAACTAACTGGAATTTAAATAAAAACTTTTAAATAATTCAAGTGATCAAAGTCCTTTTGTTCTTTGGAATGGGAGGAATGTCAATATTTTACTTTGAAAAATCAAGAATGGATACTGTAAATTAGAGGGTAATCAATTAAAATGCTAACAGTGAAAACAAGAGAAGGGATATTAATATAGAGGGAAAATGGAATAATTCAAATTCTTAGTTCATAAATTTAAAAAAAAGACATGAAACAAACATAAAACAGATGAGACAAATAGAAGCAAAAAAGTTACTACTTACCACCAAATGTATCAGTAAAAACATTTAATGTCAATGAATTATATTCTTCAATTAAAATACAAAATCCTCAGACTGGATAAATACACACACACACACACACACACACACACCCCTAAATGCCACATACAAAGAAACAGCTAAAATATAAGGATATTAAAGAATGAAGGAAGATACTGAGAAAAAATATTAGGAAAATTCTAAAGAAAATCTAATACAATTTTATTGATTCCTGAGACAGCCCCTTTTTTTTTTTTTAAGATTTTATTTATTTGACAGAAAGAGAGTAGGCAGAGAGAGAGGAGGAAGCAGGCTCCATGCTGAGCAGAGAGCCCAATGCGGGGCTCTATCCCAGGACCTTGGGATCATGACATGAGCCAAAGGCAGAGACTTTAACCCACTGAGCTACCCAGGCACCCCGATTCCTGAGACAGTCTTAAGGGAGAAAGCATTATTAGTGATAATATACTTTATTATAATAAAAATGTTCAATTCATCAAGATTATAAACTCCAGTATTTTATCCACCCAATAACATATTCTAAAATTTTCTTAATTAACTAAATTAGAGGGAAAATAGACTATCATTGTAGGATATTATAAAGCAAAAGGATTTTAATAGCATGATCACGATCACCCAACTTGACCTAATAAACATATCTATAAAAACATTTCAAAACTGCCAATACAGGGTGTTTTCAAGTTTACATGGAAAATTTACCAAAAATAACCACGTGTTGCATTTAAATCAAGTCTGTCTTGGTCTGTCCGGGCTTCGGTAACAAAATACCACAGACCAGGTAGCTTATAAACAACAAAAATCTATTTCTCACTGTTCTGGAAACTAAAGGTGCAAGAACAAGGTGCCAATAGAGTCTTCTCACTGTATTCTCACACTAGGGCTAGTAAACTCCAGGACTTCTATTGTCATTCATAAGGCTCCATCTTCATGATCTAAGTGCATACCAAGCGTTCCGCTTCTTAATATGACCACATTGAGCATTAGAATTTCAACATATGAATTTTCAGGGAACATAAAATTCAAACCATAGCAAAGTCTCAACAAATTTCATAGAATTGAATTTATATAAAATATGATCAAGAAATAAAACTGGAGAATCCTCTTTTTTAGAAATTAAGATCATGAATTCAGAATAACCCATGCATAAAGTAGAAATCACAATAAAAACTGGACTATTTTGAACTGAATAAAAATGGGAATATAAGTAACAGATCTTCTAGGATGTACCTAAATCAAGCTTAAAGGATTTGTTATATATAAGTATACTTTTCAACAAAAGAAATGCTGCAAATCACTGGCTTCACCATCTCGATCAAGTTAGTAAAAGAATTAAAATATTGAAAGAAAAAATATAGAAGGAAATAATATAAGAATTTGCAAAATAGAAAAAAGATCTACAATAAAGTGGATCAACAAAACAAAAATTTGGCTCTACAAGAAAACTAGTAAAATTTTTATACCCATTATCAAAAAAAGAGCGAGAGAGAGCCTAGATAACTAACATCGGGAATGAAAAAGAGGGCTTTGTGGCATATTCTACAAACATTAAAAGGCAGTAAGAAGATCTCATGAGCTTAATAATCAAGAACAAAGACAAATTTTGATGAAATAGACTAATATCTAGAGAAAGATAACCAATCTGATTTAAGAAAAAAATAGAAAACTTGAACACTAATAGCTATCTGCACTCAGGAAACTTTCAAACAATTCCCCTAGCCCTGCTAACATAAGTAAAGAATTATACCAAACACTTGAAGAAGAAACATTTTTTTTTAAAGATTTTATTTATTTATTTGCAGACAGAGATCATAGGTAGGCAGAGAGAGGAAGAGAAGCAGGCTCCCTGCTGAGCAGAGAGCCAGATGCGGGGCTGGATCCCAAAACCCTGGGATCATGACCTGAGCCGAAGGCAGAGGCTTTAACCCACTGAGCCACCCAGGCGCCCGAGAAGAAACAATTCTAATAGTAATATCCAAAACTTTCCATACAGTTGAAAGGGGAGAAACACTATTAAAAAATGTTTTTATTATGACCAGCGTAATTTTGATTCTAAAACTTGACAAGCTCGTTACTCGTAAAAACCTCACTTACGATCATACATTCTTATCAAATATTCTTAATGAAATATTCCCAAACCAAATTCAGCAATGTAGTGAAGGGGTTAAAAAAAAAAATCACACCGAAGTTACATTTATCCTGGGAACTTAATAACGGTTTCAAATGAACCCGTGTAACTCACCATACTGAGAGATGTGTTCTCGATATCCCCATTAGTCCCTCTAGGACAATTCTCTGCTCACCTCTGCCTTCACCTGTGCCCTGGAATGTCAATAAGCTTCAACTGCTACCTGATATGTCTAGTAAATGGGAGACACTGACAAAATAAGTTAATAGAAAGGTGGTATCAGATGCTTACTCTTGTAGTTCTCTGACCATAGTCCATTTGCACCAGTGCATATGTCAATCCAAAACAGAGCTTCAGTTGGAGCAGTCCTCTATTATAACTATGTATCTCACTGAAGTTAGATACCTACAGTTCTCTCTCTTCTTTTGGTATATAGAGCTTCCCCACTATAACTAATTCTGAAGTTCTCTGCCAATTCTTATTGGATATTCTCAACCCTATCTATTTGCTATTTCTTTCCTGCTGGGCACAGAAAGATTAAAAGGACAGGCAAGAAAATCTTATGTGAACTCAGCAGATGCAGAAAGAATATTTCAAGTAATACTGTAAATTCCTGCTATAAATTCTTAGTAAACTAGGATTAGAAAGAAATGATAATCTGATAACAACAAAAAGCCCTTAACAAACATCACACATAATGGTGAAGTACTGAAAGTTTTCCAAGTTTGGAAAGAGACAAAAATGTCCACTAACACCATTTTAATTCAGTTCAGTACTAATGGATCCAACGTGTACCTTAGTGAAAGAGAATGAAATAAATACCTTAGATTTTTTTAGAGATGACAGTTTAAATTTATAATTTGTTCACAGATAATAGGAATGTGTTGATAAAAAACCTAAAATAGTAACAGGCATAAAATTACAATCAGTAATAATTTAACAAATTTGTTAACATTCAAGAATCACATGTCTCTTTTACACCCCCAGAAAACAGAAAATTAAACTGAAAAATATGTCATTTATATATTACAAACATCAAAATCTAGAATTCATCTAACAAACAATACATAAGATCACTAGCAGAAAAATATGAAATATTGAAAGAAATTAAAGAAGACTTAAATGAATAGATTATATTCATGGAATGAAAACATGAAACTATAAAGATCTAATTTCTCTGGAAACTGATAAAAATACCATTAAGAGTGCTTGTTTGTGTGCCAATTTAAAAATGATTCTAAAATTTACATCGAAAGCAAAGAGCCAAGAATAACACTCTTGAAGAAGCAAAAGGTGGAGCCTATCATAATGTTATCAAAATGTTATAATTCATACATCGTAATGCTATATTAACTTCTCATGATGTTAAAATAATTAAGACAGTGTAGTACTGTCACAAAGACAAGTAAAATCAGTGAAATAGAAGAGAGCACAGAAAAAAAAATTCAGACATGTATGAAAACTTTATGAAATGGTATCACTACAAAGTCCTAAGAAAGGGGGAGTAGTTTCAATAAAAGATGATGGGACAATGGGAAATTCGTATGGAAAATATATTCAAACCATTCCTCAAAACACGTACAGACTTTATTTTTAAGTGATCCACAGACTTAATTGTCAAAACTAAAACAATACATATCATAGAAATTAAGACATTGCTTTCACAATATTGGGATAAAGGAAGTTTGGGTAAGTAGGAAAAAAAATGACAAGCTACCTAAGACAGTATTATTAAAACTGGACCTTATTAAAATTCCACCTTATTGTTTACCAAAAGACTATTAAGAGAATGAAAAGACAGGTCACAAAGTGGTAGAGGACATTTATTTTATCAGACAAAAGATAATATACAAATAAATCCTGATGAAAAGAAAAAGAGGGGGAAATACAATTTTAAAATTCAAGAAAAGGGCTCCTGGGTGGCTCCATCAGTTCAGCGTCCGACTCTTGATTTCAACCCAGGTTATAATATCAGAGCCATGAGATCAAGCCCCACATCAGGCTCCATGCAAGGCATGCTTAAGATTCTCTCTCTCTCTCCCTCTTCCTCTACCCCTCCCCACCACCATTCTCTTTCTTTCTCTAAAAAAATCTGTTTAAAAAATCAAGAAGTATTTTAAAATTTGCTTCAAAAACCAGAATACTTAAATGGCTAATAAAATAAAGATATCCAAATACATTAGTAATCAATGAAATAAAATGTCTAACCAGAGTGAATTATTAATTATCACCAATTAGACATAATAAATCAAAGTCTTAACATCAAGTATTGGTGTAGATGTGGACCAAAAGTCAAACTCCAACACTGCAACTGGGAATGTTAAGTAAAACACCTTCTCCAAGAAAAAGTTTAAAATTATCTATTAATAATGAAGATAGCAAATTCCCATGATATAGCAGTGTCATTGCTAGGGTTATATCCAACAGTCACACAAACCCATGGGCATTAAGAGGCATGTGCAAGAACACTCACACAGGGGGCACCTGGGTGGCTCAGTTGTAAAGTATCTGCCTTCAGCTAAATTCATGATCCCAGGGTCTGGGATTGAGCCCCTTGTTGGGCTTCCTGCTTATCGGGGAGCCTGCTTCTCCCTCTCCCACTCCCCCTGCTTGTGTTCCCTCTATCACTGTGTCTCTCTCTGTCAAATAAATAAATACAATCTTAAAAAAAAAAAAAAAAGAATGTTCACACAGCATTATTTTCAACAGGCAAAAATTATAAACAATCCAAATATCACAGCAGAATAGATCAATTGGTAATATTTATACAATGGAATACTTCAGATTATAGGGCAAGAAGCCTTTACTGATACTTGGATGAATCTCACAAACTCAATATTAAGTGAAGGAAGCCAGTTGAAATATCATATGTACTACATGGTTCCATTTAGATAATTTCAAAAATGAGACAAAGTAAACTTTTTAGGGGCCCATGCTTTGGTGGTATGGTATAATTAAAGAAAAGCAGTGATACCATCATGATCAAATTCAGAAAGTTTGTTCTATTGGTGAGGATAGTTGGATGCAGAAGGAAGGGGGTTTCTGGAATTGCAACTGGATAGATGGTGGTTATATGGGTTTTTGATTTACGACAATTTCACTATGCTTAAGTTTCACCTCTTTTCTTAATGCAAGTTGTATTTCACAATAAATTAAATATTTAAAATAAAATCTCTAAAAAGTTATGGAACAGAAAAGGTAGCTATTGATTAAACTGACAGTAGGCTTCTTGTCAGGAGCAATAAAAAACAGGAAATAATGAAAAATTTATACCAACAGTAGGCAACCAAGCTATAATTGGCTATTTTAAGTTTTATATTCGTTAACATCAGATTGGGATTTTCAAGATATAATAAAATCATCAACAGAATGTAAAAGAAAATTTATTTTAACAACTATAGTACAAAATGTTGTCCTTGATTTTTGTCCTTGTTTTTTGTTTTTATTTTTTATGCAGTCCACTCTCTACCTTTAAAATGAAGAGGTTCTAGGGGTTTGTCTTGGAGGTAGGCATAGATCACAGCCCATCTTTTCAAGAAAAGGCCAAAAGAAACTAAAAAGGAAAATATTCTGTGCTTTAACAATATCAAAAATATCAAATTATCAAAAATTTAATATCAAATTTAATATCAAGATTTAATATCAAAAAGTAATGGACGTACTCTAACAGGAGGTTTATTTATTAGGAAGACAGAGAAGGGATCCTTTAGAAGAGAGCCCAACGTTGGTCAAGGCATCACGATGTCAAAAGCATGTTGAGAACGGGAATCCAGGAGTAGGTATGTGGGTATGGTCACAGGTTCTGGGGGGTGAATTCCAGCAGTTAAAGCAAAAAACTAAATCTGTCCTCTAAGAAGCATTTAAGTAACCTAAGGGTAATGAAAAGGTTCGGAGAGGTAAACAATTTCACTAGATATTCAGGATTTTAGAATAATCCTCCTCATAGGCAAATGGGTGAATATTGGAAAGAGGAAAGACTGAAATCTCTGGGACCACTTCAGATCTTTTCAAATCCAGGAAAAAAAAAAAAGTATCTTAACTAAGTTTCAACCAGATAACTAGATTTTAAAGTTCCAGTTTTAAAAATAATGGTAAAGTTGGTAATACTGATAAGACCCTATAAAGAAGAAGGTGCCAAAAATTTACTAGTATTTCTTGAGTTTTCAGACTAGATGGAGGATTTCACAAAAGATAATATACATGGGAAGATCTTACAGGCCATTTGCCCCAGACAGTCCCTCTACAGCCTCTTGGCCTTGTAGTTATTTAAATTCTCATAAGTGTCCCAGCTTGAATGATAAATCATGGTCTCACCTTAATACATAGGAAGACAGATAAATTTGTCACTTGGAAAAGCTACTGCACCTTCAGACATGCTAATTTCATTATACCTATTGACTCATCAATTCCTATACCACAAAGTTGAATTCTAAAGATATGAAAACCTGTCTAGGAAGTTTTTGGAGTTTGGGACTTTGGAGTATGGGGAAATGATTAACACACATAGGCCAAGTGAAACCCATGGGTGGAGAGTGCATCTTTCAGGGACAGGTGTTGCATTAAACAAAAGCAGGCATGGAAGGCCTCATTCCAACCATACCTAGTAATTCAGACTCACACAATATTCCTTTCAATCCATATTTCTGACTAAAGAAGTTACCTTCAGATAGGCATTTTATCACTCCTTGAAATTTTTCTCTCCTCTCTCTGCTTTTCCCCCACAACTTTGTTTTTCCTCTCACCATATAGTGAATGGGAAGTGCCTTTGTAAAGAAAGGTGTCTTATAAATCCAAAGGAAAAGGGAAACCTTGCTATTTTTTTTTAAGGGGGATATTTATAATATAAAACGGGACCATTTGCATTGTTTTGTTTTCTCAGAGGACTGATGGAAAAATATTTAAACCCTTGATATTATATGACCTTTCCCTTACTCCCATTCTCTCTTGCCAAGTAATTCACTGACATTTAAGCACTAAACTAGCAAGAGTTTTGCAACACGGTTCAGCGGGCTTAATGTGGGATGACACACTCCCCAACATAATATTTAGTGTGGAGGGAGCTTATGAAGCAGTAGCTAATTCTGCAGGGAGGAAAGTTGGGGACATGCACTCCAATTCCTTCTTCCCAGAATCACTTTATCAATTTATAACAAAAATCTTGGCTTAGATGTATAAAATCATTCTTCATATTTTGAAGACATTACAATTTGTGCTTACTATCACATTGGACAACAAAACTAAGCATATGTATCAGAACCACTTTGTTCTGTATTTCTTTCTCAACTTCATGATTCATTCTTGTATTTATTATTTGTTGTTCACAGAGATTATCCCCTTATCACAAATGGGAAATAACAAAAAGGGAACATCTGCGCATAACGCTTCAATATTAGGCTGATGAACTGTGGACAGGGTAGAACACAAGAGAAGCAGCTGTGTAACTTCCTTGAGATTCTGATGTGCAATTTGTCATGTTCTAAGCAAAGAATCCAGACAAGCCTAATATCATGCACAGGGTCACTAAGAGATGCAGGCCTGTTTTTTTCTAAACAAAATGAGAATGCCAGGAATGGAGTTCAATGGACCAGCCTTCATATTTGAAATTAGAAATTTGTCTTCAGATACTTGGGACACTTTATTCTAACCTATTAAAAAAATAAAATGGAAGGTAACATCTAAGGCTAATTGTATTTTCTTTTCATGAGGTAGGCTGATATGTGTGAAGGGTTGGGGCTTGAAGATCCTGCAGACAAGAAAGAAAGAATAAATAAACAAGGTGAAAACTTCAAATAAACGAATTTTACACACGTAGTTATGTCAGCTCTCAGACAGAAACTCTGAGACAAGGGATGATCTCACACGCAGTTGAAAGGACAACCACCACCTTCTTCATAATGTTTCATCATTTTACAAATATGGAATTAGAATTTTATCTATTAATGAAGATATTATATAATCACCCTCTATAGGACTCTGGAAGTGTCATTAACTTTGGGTCTCAGTTTCCATATCTGTAAAACAAACATGTTGATCTTGTTTGATGGTGGTAAGAGGGTGGAGCCCAGAGCAGCTGTGGGAAGCTAGAGAAGGACTGACACAACAAACTGATATAATTAATTAGCACAAAACTGAGTTGTCATTTGTTTTGTTTTTAATGGAGACAACACTCTCTGAGACTTGAGCAGAGATTTAAATAAGAATGCAAAGCCAACTACTCAATCAATATAATAAAATTCAAAAACTTCTCTATATGCCATAATTTTTCTATTTCCTCTACCACGGTATTTATCTCTCTGACCTGTTTCCAGAATTCCCAAAGTCACTACTTAGGGGAAAAAAAAAAAAAAGGTATGGAATATAAGCCCTTGAATCAACCACATGCTATCATGCTGTCTGAACAAAAATCATTTTTCTATAAAAGTTAATTATTTGTGGAAAACTCTAGCAAATTCAATCACTACAGATGAGGTCATGGATCCTTTTAAACAGATTTAAAAAAAGGGTTGTTTTCACACAGCCCTAACTAAATTCAGACTACCCCAGTTGAACAAGTGATACAGTCTGGCTGTGTTTACCCTCTCACATTACATCATTTTCTATATGGTTGTCATTTTATATATTATAATTTATTGTTTACATTTTAGTCTGACCCACTCAGTGGTTAACTTTTTACAGTTATCTTTTTCTTTTCCATTGTCTGTTGCCATTAAATTAATTTATTCAAGCACATTTTCAAAGGATTGAAAAAAAATTTTTTTATTTGTTTATTTTGCATAACTTGTCAACTTTGCTTTTAATTTTGGAACAGTGTGAAATAAAAACCCAGAAGTCTATTTAGGGAATATTCTCTCTGTGAAAGTTGCTCTGTAAAGCAAATGCCATGAATAAAACAGCCAATATTGGTTCCTATAGTCACCGTCATCATGAAAAGGAGATCAGCTCACAATCAGCCAGAGTCACAGAGTTCTTTTGTGAGAGCCCTACAGAGATGTACTACTTAATCCAAATATCATATATTTTATTGAGGAAGTTATCTGTTAATGTACTGTTCCTTGAGGAAAACATCAGAAATAACACTGATTTATACTCAAAATTCAAAGTAATCCATGATCTTCTTTAGAAACCAATTTTTGATCAATTTAATCAGAAATGTTATGCTATTACTCACAGATTAACACAACAGGTGTCCTCATGTAGAACAAATATAAGAAGCAAAATATGTTATAAAGTCTATTTTTTTAAAACATTTTATTTATTTATTTGAGAGAGAGAGAGAGAGACCCCAAGCAGGGGGGAGCAAAGGGAGAGGGAAAGGGAGAAGCAGGTTCCCCACTGAGCAGGAAACCCAATATGAGACTCAATTCCAGGACCCTGGGATCATGACCTGAGCAAAGGCTTAACTCAACTGAATGAGCCACCCAGGCAGCCCCATAAAGCTTTTTCTACAGATTTACAGTAATCTGATTTTGACAGAAAATGTCTGAAAAACACTAGCCATTAAAATATCATGTTAATTTTTTTTTTCTACGTTGGTTAAATTTGACAGTCAAGACTTATGTTTTTTCAACTACTAAAAGATTAAGGTGCTTGGGGCACCTGTGTGGCTCAATCGTTTTGACATCTGCTTTCAGCTCAGGTCATGATACCTGGGCCCTGGAACTGAGCTCAGTATCAGGCTCCCTGCCCAGCAGAGAACCTGCTTCTTCCTCCCCACTGCTTGTGCTCTCTCTCATTCTCTATCTTTCTCTTAAATAAATAAAAATCTTAAAAAAAAAAGATTAAATAACCTAAAAAGAGAGAAAGAGAGAGGCAGACCAAGAAACAGACTCTTCTCTAGAAAACAAACCACTGGTTACCAGAGGGAAGGTGGGTAGAGGGATGGACAAAATAGGTGATGGAGATTAAGGAGCACAGTTGTCATGATGAGTACCATGATGATCAAAGTGTTGATTCAGTATATTGTACACCTGAAACTAATATTCCACTCTGTTGACTAACTGGAATATAAATGAAAACTTTTTTAAAAAAACTAAAATAATAAATAAAAGATGAGGGAGACTGGAAGTAATAACAGTAAAATAAAATAATGATAAATGAGTAGTCCTTAGTGAATTTTAGTTCAAATAACCTTCATCATGACAGTAACTTATGACATTTTCCAGTTTCCAGATTTTCTCAGCCCTGTGAATTAAAGAAGTTAAATGAAAGCAGAATTTGAGATACATCATCAATAGGATAAAGAACTTGAATATGGAAAATAACCATAAATATGGAAAATAACCATATTTGATTCATGAATGAATTGACCGAAATATCTACAGGTAGCTCAATTCAAAAAAATGTTACATTTTTATTAGAGTTCTGTATTATTTTTTTTCCCACTTTATAAATCATCACTGAATGATTTCATGCATTCTAATGATGTAAACTACTATACACATGTGTGAATGACTCCAAATCTCCAATCCAATTACTCCCTGGTGTTTAGTATCTATGAATCACTTCATCTTCTGGAACATGTTCTAATTATTCTTAACTCAACAGTTCTCAAACTGAACTCCAAATTCCCCCTCTTGAAATCTATTTTTTGGTATTCACCGATTGCCTGTTTATGTCTTTCTCACTATTTTACAAGCTTATTAAATGCAAAACATCCGTGCTCGTATTTGCTTTATCTCTATGTGTACTCAACACCACCACACTGAGAAAATAAATGAAAGCCTGAGTCATAGTCTAGAAACAATCTAATCCTGAAACCTCAGGTTCTCATGGATATTCCTTTAGCACATTGCTTCTGATAAATCAGTTCTTTTGAGTTTTTTTTTTAAAGATTTTATTTATTTATTTATTTGACAGACAGAGATCACAAGTAGGCAGAGAGGCAGGCAGAGAGAAAGGGGGAAGCAGGCTTCCTGCTGAGTAGAGAGCCTGATGTGGGGCTGGATCCCAGGACCCTGAGATCATGACCTGAGCCGAAGGCAGAGGCTTTAACCCATTGAGCCACCCAGGCGCCCTCGTTTTTGTTTCTTAATCATGGTTTTACTAAGTCCACTTCACAGTATATACTAAGGTACGGTAAAAAGTGATAGTGGTGTTGTGCATATTAAAGGTTCAGTAGACTAATTTTGGCAGGATCTTTGCCAAACTGGAGTCCTGGGGCCTGGAAACCTAAGATTAAGGAGATAATTGGCATGAGGAAATCAAGATAGGGACAACACTGGGGGTCCTTTGGAGCCAGGAGCCCAAATGGTAAAAACTAGAGACAAATTGAAAATAACATGATATAAATTCAGCATTTCAGATGTGATAGCTAAGTAAAAGGCGGTTAATTGTCAAAGCCCCAAAGAGAAGTGCTTTCTTGCATAGAAACTCCTTGGAGACATACCAGTCCTGTAGCATTATAGAATGAAGGGGACTACATCCTCTGGATAGATTGCACATCTGTTCATGTCTTAATTATCACTATTTTATTAAGAAACCTTTTAAAACCATTCATCCCCTTTGAAAACTATTATACTTTATATAAAATATACTTTCCTTAGTTGAGCACAGATAACAGACACGCAATAAGCTTCTGCCCTAAGAAATGCATAATCACTGGGGAACCTGGATGGCTCAGTTGGTTTAAGCCTCTGACTCGGTTTCTGCTCAGGTTGTGAACTCAGGGGCCTGGGATTAAACTCTGAGCTCAGTATGAAGACTACTTGAGATTCTGTCCCTCCAACTTCCCTCACTCATGTGCACACACTCTCTCTAAAATGAATCTTTAAAGAAAAAAGAAATGTGTATCATTTAGGGGCATCGGGGGCTCAGTCGGTTGGGCAACGCTCTTGGTTTGATTCAGGTGATGATCTCATAGGTTGGGAGATGGATCATGGGGCTTCACGCTCAGCGGGGAGTCTGCTTGAAGATGCTCTCCCTCTGTACCTCCTTTCACTCAGGTGCACATATGTGGCCCTTTCTCATGCTCTTGAATAAATAAATCTTTAAAAAAGAAATTTGTATCATTTAAAGGGTATGATTTGTGTTATAGAAGTTGACCATTTAAAGCTTTTCCTCAGGATGAAATTCTGTAGCATTATATTTGCAGTTACATATAAAATTTGTTTTTCCCTGGAAGAAAACCATTTCTTAAATTCCTGTGAGTGTCAGAGATTTTAGATGCAATAAAAATCATACTCTTTCGCACTTAACATCTTTAATATTCAGTAACTATAGTTGTTACTTTTCTAAGGTGCTGTATTTTGGTGACAAATAGAAGAACCATGAATGAAACCAAAACATTTATTTTCAAATACTATGTAGTCAATTTCCCACTCCCATTGTGCAAATATACAAGTATTCCCTGAAGATTTGAAACACAATTTTATTTAAAGTTCTCCTTTCCAATATTTGTATTTAATTTAGGATTTAATCATCCTTGGAAATGTTCTCACTTAATTTTGCTCAGAGCATATTTTGGAGTAAACAGATACTTGTTTACATACTTTTAAAAACAAATGTACTTCATCAACTGGTACTTTTATCTCACAAAAATAATTGCAGCAAACAAAACAAGGTGGTGGGGGCAGGGAAAATATCTTGTGTTTGAATCTCAAAGGGTACAAAAAGTCCTGGGAAGCATTCCGTGCATTTGCCCTGGGAAAAGGCATTGTAACTTGAAATGCTATCTCATAACCCATAACTTTCATACTGCATGCATGGGCCATACATTTTTATTTTTTTAAGTGTAAAAAAGAAAAACAATTTTTTTCCTTTTAAAGAATACATAATTGAAATATATATTTTAGTAGAACAACTTAATTTGTAAATGCCATTCATGGGAGCTACTGGGGCTCTAACAACCACATGCTAAAAATCTAGTTAAGTAAACCAAAGCTTTACTTGTGAATGAGTTTAACTGTCCCAAGTAAGAGATACCATGTTTACTATATTGTGAATCTTCAAAGGAAAAAGACAACTCAGTTTGGGTATTAGCAAAACAATTTTTTTTAAACATTTTATTTATTTCAAAGACAGAGATCACAAGTCAGACAAAGATCACAAGTAGGCAGAGAGGCAGGCTCCCTGCCGAGCAGGGAGCCAGATGCGGGACTTGATTCCAGGACCCTAGGATCATGACCTGAGCTGAAGGCAGAGGCTTTAACCCACTGAGCCACTCAGGCACCCCAGCAAAACAATTTTTATGTGGTATTTAGCCTTCATGTAGTCATATGGAAAAGACGAACAAAAATCCAAACAATATTTTTCCACTGCTCAAGATATTTTAAATTAAATTTTATTCTCCTAGTTTTTTTAAAAGCCATCATATATTTTACAATTTTAAAAAGGAAATGAACTACAATTTAACAAAATTCTAATGTGAATTATAAAAATTACTTCCTAAGTTGTGAGATAATTTGTCTATAAAGTTATTTCATCATACCCTGCAGATATTATACAACCAATTTATAGGACCCCTCCCCAAAAATGAAAGTCCTAGGAAAAGGATTCCTTATCCATTTGCCTCTAGTCTTCCCAGGTACCATGTAACATCAGTAAAGTTTCTCAGTGTACAACAAAGGAAAAAAGAAGCAAAGGAGAAAAGACAAAGGAGAAAAGAAGCAAACCTAAAAATCACAAAAAGCAGCATCATAAATGAGGATCATACTAAAATTTATCTAATAGTAACTAAGTAACAGTAGTTGATTCAGCTCCAAACTGACCTCCCCAATAGACTACTGGTGTTACTGAAAATCTTTCCAATAGAATTTTGTTGGGATAAGATCTTGGTTAAATGTTTTAACAGGTACTATGTAAACCATCAAAACTTAGCTGAGCAAGAGAAATCTCCTGAAAAGAAAAAAAGGGACCAGGTCCTTCTAGGAGATTTGTGTCCCATGCCAGAGACCATTGGCTTCAGTGGCTAAAGAGGGATCCTTTGGAATGGTGTTCAGAGGGACACATGAAATGAAGGTGCACATTAGTGGCAGTCTAATTAGGTGGGTGAGGTACAGGAGAGGAAGAACTCTATAGCAACTGATACTCAGGTATGTGTGGTCTGGTATGTGATTGTCATTAGCTAGCAACAGGCAACAGGACTTCAGTCTCCCACTTAGGCTACAAGCTAAGGCTTGAGTAGTGGGATGGAGGTTTTAGAGATGACTGTCAGGATCAAAACTAGAATATAAGCTGCCCAGCTACTGAGGTTGAGTTTCAGTTCTGAAGCTGAACTTGGGAAAAAAAAAAAAAAAAAAAAAAAACAGAGTATCTAGCCAAAATTTTAATTTTAAACTCTTCAGAGATTAATTTAGAGTGGAAACTCAATCCTTTGACTAGGGCAAACACAGTGGTCAGGCATATTGGAAGAGAGAGAGACAGAATTTGGGACAACATGGACATTTATTTGCTCCTCAGTTCTAATGTGTCGTAAGGCAACTCATTTACTCCAGCTGAGTCACCAGAGCCCATGTTTTGTGGTGAATTATTCCTGAGCCAACAGATATAAATCATATATGTACCAACTACTAGTGTTTCATGGCAAGTTGAATAATCTAAGTCTCATATCTCCATCTGTAAATACAAAACAGTAAAACCTATCTTTTAAGCCTCAGGGAGGAGTTTTCGGTGGCACTCAATAAATGTCTGCTTTCAACTGGCTGGACACAATTGAAAATAATTCCTGACTTAAAGCAGAACTGTCTGGGAGCTGGAGCATAACTGAGCTCTAGCTGATTGATACAGGACATATCAATAGATCCATCTAGTAGGGAGAAGCTGAGGAAAGCAGAAGCAAGAGACTCAGAGCGGGCTGATAATTATTTGTCAGTAGTTTCTTTCAATGGGACAATGTATTACTTTCCCTTCAACTAAGAGATAAAATCTGATGGTCGAATACAGAGTGTAGTATTAAAGAGTGTAAGATACATGACTCCAGAGAATTGCAGAGGAGTAAATCAAGAAGGGTTAAAATCTCTGAAAAGTGGGCTTTGAAGAAAGAGAGGTATAAATGATGACTAAGACAGCTAGTAAAAAATGTAATAAAAAGAGAGCCTTAATTTCTACTTAACAGTCATGAAGGTCTAGGTAAGAAAGATATTGTCTGGTAGATATTAAAAAAAATCAGTTCCATAATAGTCAGAAAGATTTGTTTAGCTTTTACCACATGAAAACGATGGTAGTTTAAATATGTGGAGGGTGGGTAAAGTAGATAGGCTACCAAGGATGCACTTTATCTTTGTCAAAATTGCCAAGGACAAAAAGAGAGGTCTGTTCTCGGTCAGACAGGGAAATGGAACTGTATGAATGGGAAAGTGCTTTGCCACTCTAGGTCCAGAGGACATACACAGGGCCAAAAAGCTATAGTCCCATAAGCTGCATTGGCTGAGAGCAAAGAGAGTAAAGATAAATATTTTTGGAAAACAGATGGTAGTGGGAAAGTACAAAGAAAGGGTCTATTTGCAGAGTATGGAAGAAAAGAGAGACTCTAAACAAGAACAAATGGAATGGAGGATTAAACACACACACACACATGCACACAAATTTATATACACATATATACACACACATACATACTCAATATATATAAAATTTAATATATAAAAAACCTCATTATATGTATATTTTTAAAAAAAAAACTATGACCTTAATAAGTCAATCAGAGAAAGACAACTATCATATGATCTCCCTGATATGAGGACGTGGAGATGCAACGTGGGAGGTTTGGGGGGCAGGAAAAGAATAAATGAAACAAGATGGGATTGGGAGGGAGACAAACCATAAGAGACTCTTAATCTCACAAAACAAACTGAGGGTTGCTGGGGGGAGAGGGGGAGGGAGAGGGTGGTAGGGTTATGGACATTGGGGAGGGTATGTGCTATGGTGAGTTCTGTGAAGTGTGTAAACCTGGCGATTCACAGACCTGTACCCCTGGAGCTAATAATACATTATATGTTTATAAAAAATTTTTTAAAATATTATGACCTTAAACCTTTTCAAGATATTGTTTGAATGGATGAAATTTAATAATAAAAAGTATAGAAATCTTCATCATAAGAAAGGTATGCAACTATTTTTTTTTAACACATCCTCCCTCTGGGATCAGTAAATTTATTTTTAAAAGGAAGTGTTAAAGAACCATGGCTGCTGGTTCTTTATATCAAGCCCATCTCCATTTGATTCAAAAGATTTAAAATCTGGTATTTATCTCTTCATTAAGTATACATACTTTGATTAATGAACAATCAAAGTTGTCTTATAAACTGGAAAACACATATATATCATAGTCTTTCTCAAGCCATTCTCATAAAGGATAAAAATCAGAATTTCATGTTTTATCAGCCAACATATTTAACACCCACAGATATTACTATCCTTCAAAATCAACATTTTACAAGCTTCATAATTTTCTTAGATGCATTACTCATTATCTGCCTTGCTTTCTCTTGATAAATGGCTTCAGGTCACAATCACGCATCAAATCAATTTGGAGATGAGTCAAGGCCCCAATCAACACAATTTTACAACTCTTCCAGTGACTCTGCCTAGGCTTGCTGAGAGTCCTAAAGCATTGCTTTTCCTCCTGTATGGTCTCTTAAATGACTTTTATGTGTTATCACAACACTATGAGCATCATGATTTCAAGATATGTTTGTTTTAGTGAAGTCCATACTTTGCAATGCTCTGAAGTATCTTGGATATATTGTTGAGGACTACAGCTCCTTCGTGCTCTAAGAATGACATGTACCTTGGCTGAACTTTGAAATAATTTCTACGTTTATCACTGTTTTACTGCATCCTTTTATTTTTGTTGGTTTCTCTTACAAGCCTGAATTCTCTTTGATCTTCCCATACTTTGTAGCCACACTGAAATTTATAGAGTATAAGCCTCAATTTTTTTTTCCTGTAAAACAGCCTTGACAATTCAGTGCCACAGTGTTTCTCTTCTAAACAAAGAAAAGATAACTTAGTCCAGGTTTGCTTTTTTCCCCAAACTTTCAAAAAGTTTCTTTTAAACTTCTCAAGTCAAAATACCCTTCGATTTCACTCATGTATGTGGAATCTAAAAAAGAGAACAAATGAATAAACTAACAAACAGAAAGCAGTATCAGACATAGAAATACGGAGAACCAATGTTTGCCAAAGGGAAGGGGGAGAGAGGGATGACCAAAACAGGTGACAGGCAGTGGGAAATACAGGCCTCCAACTGTGAAATAAATGCATCACAGGAATAAAAGGTACAGCAGATGAGATATAGTCAATGATACTGTGATAGCATTGTACAGTGACAGGTGGTAGATCTACTGTAGTGAGTATATCATAACATACAGAGAACTTGAATCACTGTTGTACACCTTAAACTTATGTAACAGTTATGTATGTCAACTATACTGAAATTTTAAAAAATTAAAATAAATTAAAGCTTCCCAAGTTAAGCCACCTACCTAGAGTATGAGAAGAAATACAATTTAAATTTTCTTTATGTACCTCAGAATTTCTGGACTTCCAACACCATGAGATTTTCTAGTGAATGTTATTTTCTTCTTTTCTTTTTAAAATATTTTATTTATTTATTTGACAGACATCACAGGTAGGCAGAGAGGCAGGAAGAGAGAGAAGAAGGGATGCAGGCTCCCTGCTGAGCAGAGAGCCTGATGCGGGGCTCGATCCCAGGACCCTGGCTCATGACCTGAGCCGAAGGCAGAGGCTTTAACACACTGAGCCACCCAGGTGCCCCACTATTATTTTTTTCTTCACATGAAGATATTTATTTGAAAAGTCAACATGTACTGCTTTTTCTCCATCCCAACCAATCATCCTCAACAAACTGTACTCCAGTCCATATTCCACACACAATACCAGGAAGGGTAATTCACAGTGATAAGACAAGGATTCTTTGACCTTCAGATGTCCCTGCCTCCCCCCAACCCAAAAGCTGGCAATCTGCTGGCTAATCTCAAGGATGGCTTCCATATACTAATTTACCTCTTTCTTTCAGTTCCTTTCTTCCTTCTTTTCCTAATCAAGTGTTTATCTTCTAGTATGTTTTGGACTCTAGGCTAAGTGCTGGTGATACAGAAGTGAAGCTGAAGAAGTCAGATCTGAAAAGTCCTGTAGGGATCAGGAGGCTATGGGGTAGGCGTAGATAGGGGCTATCATAGGAGAGCACATGGGAGAGGCCAGTTCATGGCATTGCTTGCCAGTTTCACTTAGCATTGGCAGCTTTCTGATAGGTCCCTCATATATCAGTGCTGATAGCTCCATTGATGGTGATGGTTATTTGTGGGATGCTTGTGGTTACTCTCCTCACCAGTAACAGCTTACAAATTGCTTTACTTCTCATTTAAAGATCTCCCGTGACTTGCCAACCTTCCTCACTGGACCGATCGCAGATAATCTTCAATAGGATAGACTAGGGCAACATTCCTGCTGACCCTTTAATTGGCAACCAGGATCTTAATCAGCTCTACTAAATGAGAGTCACCTTAAGCATTGATTCAACACTCTTTAGCATAGCATTACACAAGAATATCACTATGGAAACATACAGTCATACCTGAGCAATTGACCTTAAATTCTTCTCCTCGTGCCCTTGACTTAGGGTAAAATCTCACAGTTCCAAAAGATTTCTAGTAACCCTGTTGGATCGCACATCTGGCTGAAAAAGTAGATCAAAGAGAATGTCCCTCGTGTGTTCTGAAAAGCATGCTGCTAAATCTGATATCTACAACTGAGTCACTCAAAAAGCTAAGCCCAAAAGAATCCAAGATCCTTTAACAATTGTGTGTGGTAGACAGAGATTTGAATTACATGAGAATTTGGAATTCTCTATGGAAGTAAAAACTGTCCAGACATTTGTTAAAATGCTATTTTTCAAATTAACACATGACAAGTGTAATGTTTACTGTCAGATATTCTCTCAAGTTGAGAAAGAAATTGAGTATGAGATAAGAAGGGACAGAACCACAGACAATGTACAACAAGAGCAATGACAGCTACTATTTACTACCCACTGCACTAAACTGCATGGATGACCTCATCTCATCCTCATAAAATCTTTATGGGCACGGTAAAATCATTATAACCATTTAACAATGGCTAACGAAGGCTTAGAACAGAACAATAGTACTAACTATCTGATATATTTGTATTGAAATATCCTGGCGATGGTATCATATCTATACAATGAAGGTATTTGACAAAAGTCTCAAATTTTATCATGTGTTATTAGCTTCAGGAGAAGATACCAAAATTCTTTACCAAGGCATCCCTTGATATTCCATTTTAACTCCGTGGTGTTCCAACTATAGGATGTGGTCCACACACTTCATTTACCTGTGACTAATTTAAATTAAGAAGATATTAGGAATGTTTTAAGAATATAACATTGCCCCAAAATCTATATAATTGATCATTTATCAAGTCATTAATTTTTATTGTGTTTTACAAAAGTACCAGTTCATAATAATTTGAGATTTTTTTAAAAGATGGCAAAGTACCTGCTCCACAGACCATTTGAAAAGTACAATCTTACTTAAATCACCCACAAAATCTAAAATTCAATTGACACCCTCATAACTCAAGCATCAAATTGTATCTGTAAGACTCATACAAAGGAGACGTTTTCTTTGATATTTTCGGGGGAAGTTAAAATCTACCTTAAACATATTGTAAACTATATTGCTTTTTAGTTTCTAAATCTACAACATGAAAAAATAGATTACATATTTTCTAAGTTTTTCTAATTCTCTAATGCAATGGTTCTAACACTTATATTGATGATAACAGAAGAAAATTGATTCCTAAAATCTGGTTCACTGAAACTCTTGAAAAGCTTCTAGGAATTCCTGAGAGTTTCATGTGTTTGACACATTTATAATATTAATATATTTATTTTACATATGGGATGGATTTACTTTCATATAAAGCATTTCCATGGTATCTTCAGTGTCAAGTGGTACCACATTCACTATGGTATTTCATTGATTTAGGGAAAATTTAAGTTGGTAGGTGATACATAGTGGAACTGTGTTTTAATAAACAAGGCTTAAGACTCCTGGTCTTTCTCATTATGCATGTTCTTTAAACTTCAAGTAACATAAGACAACATGAGACACATGCTGCTTAGCATAAAAACTTAGGGAATATATTATGTTTCTGTATTTCATTTACTCTTGGAATATAAATTACCAGAGGTAAAGTGCAAGAGTAATCAAACAGACACTTCCTCAATTGGAGAAGTTTCTTACAACATTCATAAGAAAAAAAAAATCACTTTTTAGGAGACTAAGATTACTCTTTGATTACTCTTTGATTACTAAATCTTACATCTTTATGACCTGATAAATGTGTGGCAGTCTTATAGTTAGCAGGCATCACTATACCCACTACTATAATAACTGCAAAATTATTTACTCAAGACAAAAGTACTAGCATACCAAATTAAGGTCAAGGTCAGTAGTATTCTACTCATCTTAAAAATAATGAATTCTAATTTGTTATATTTTACCACATTTTACTCAAAATACTAGGATTCCCTCTCCCTGTAAGTTTAATTAATTACATATAGTTATGTATTTTTAAGTCAATAATACAATTTTTTTCCATGACTTTTGTCTACCAAGAAGTTCAATGGCTTACTGATTTTATCATTCAAACATATAGATTCTTATTTCCTTCACTTTGCACCTTTGACCAACTCCATCTACAGGTTTCCCTCCCAAAATATCACTAAATTACAATTCTAAGCCAGATTTGCCTCTTCTTGTCTTCCTTTTGCCTTTGTCTAAACCTCTGTTACGAAAACCTCTAGTTTTTCAGGCTGTCAATTTTTCAGATCCTATCTCTTTGTTGATCTGATTTCCTCTATTTAAAATTATGTCTATTTGTAGTGATTGACAATTCATACAGTATGGAAATACAAGAATGAGAATTCTTCCATTTGCCAAATAGCTATAATGAAGAATACACTCGTGCCTAATAACTCACAAAAGAGGAACCACATTTGCAGAAAGATGATCTTAACCATCATTAGTAATACCAGAATTTATAGAAGATTAATTTCTTATTTATGTATTTTCTCGATAGCCTCTCAGATAAAATCAGTCAATAGCAAGTATCGTTAAGAGCCAAATTATTCATAGCACTTTTTGCCCCACAAAATGGACTGTGCAAAAAAAAAATTTCTGCAAGGGTTTCTGTCAATGTTTCTCATTACCTGTGGGTGATTGGGATAAAGTTTGTCAATCATTTCAATCACAAAAGTTTGCTGAGAAAGTCTAACACATTTATGTACATGTGATCTGATCTACATTGTTATCTATAAATACATAGCTACGTCCCCAAACTTAAACTGAAGTAGTTGACATTAAATTATTTTGCAATGTACATTGGCATAGTTAGCCCCATGTTTAGAGCTACTAAAAGATTGCAAGATAGTATGATGTCAGATCAAAGTCCTAAGGCACATCAGTCTTATTCTTTCAGAGAAGTCTTAAACTTCTACCTCAAAAACTGTCCATTATTATTATTTAATAACCATTGGGAAATTTAATTATAACCTAAGCCATTTATGATGGAAAATATCTGCTATCAATAAGCGCTTATAAAAACAAATGGAACTGTATCAGTGGCAAAACATTTACTTAGGCAGAAGAATTCTATATCTTCAACTACAGAAGCACAATTGAATTAAGCTAAGTGAATAGTTTTATATGCTACACAACATTTTCTAGCACTGGAACACATTAAGAGGATGGCTGGAATAGCTCACTGTCTATTTTTTCAATGGACATTAAAAGTGACAGAAATCCTGAAATGAAACCTTGGCTCCTCTTCAGACTGGAAATGAAATAGAACTGCCAGTTTCTTAGATATTAATTTAGGACTAATTGTGGCTTCTGTTTCAAACCCTAATTCTTGTTCTTTCCTTGAGCAGCCTAAAGATAGGCTTCTTTATGGACAACAGAAGGTAATATTAAAATTTGAAAATCTTGGGGCGCCTAGTTGGCTCAGTGGGTTAAGCCTCTGCCTTTGGCTCTGGACGTGATCTCAGCGTCCTGGGATTGAGCTCCACATGGGGCTTTCTGCTCAGTGGGGAGCCTGCTTCCTCCTCTCTCTCTGTCTGCCTCTCTATCTACTTGTGATCTCTCTGTCAAATAAATAAATAAAATCTTTAAAAAAATTTGAAAATCTCATTTTGTAATTCTAATTTGCCTCACTTTTATTTATTCCTGATGTTGACACAAATTGATAAATCATTCTATAATTTTCTGAGGATTTTTAGTCTTGGAGACACCAAAAATATAGTGAGAATCAATAGACACAAATAAACACATGAATGCAGTAAGTTCTAGGATCGAAAAATACACATCAGCTCAATGTTGACCACCTTGTGACCCCTCTATTTGTGTTACTGATCCTCCACCAGTATACTAAGCAGTTGAATGTGTCTATCAAGGTGATGATGAAGGTGGGTCCTGATCTTAGAGTTTCTCATCCACTCACTGCTGTGGCCCTTTTTACAAATGAAGGATATTTGGCTATTTTCAAGGCCATTTATCACTATGGAATAACAAACCATCATCTTGCATCCCAGGATGGAATATAATTAACTTTGGTTTGTATTTTAAGTATCAAAATATTTGATTAACATTATGCCCAGTATTTTTATTCACCAATGACTTGATTATTTAAATATTCCTATTAATACTTGGGAACTAAAGTTTAAACCCATCACAGTTGGGTGGTTGTTGGTGGTGGTTGCTTGCTTTTTAAGACCCACTCCAGAATCAGTGCAATGTGCTAAAATTTCTTCATAGAAATGACAACATCAAGTGGGTTAATTAGGTGTTTGAGTTTCAATATGTGTCAGAAAAGCACATTTAATATAAATTCAACCAGTCTGATTTCCTAAGCTTCCTAAAGAGATACAATCTCTGGATGGATACAAATCATGTTTTGGTGAGAAAAAAAATTATCTTCAGTAGAGATTTTCATGGTCAAGTTATGGACCCTTATAGTCAAAACTTAAATTTGACTCAGGTTCATTCCATGTGCCAGGCCTTGCTTGGTTCACTTTTGGGGAATTCTAATTTGGGTTGCAAAGTGAATTATGTTTCCATTGCTCTCATGGCAGAGACATGGGTGAATACATCTCATCATGACTGAGTGAGATCCAAGGATGTCCCTTCTCCAGAAGTAAAATGTGATCCTAACAGAGGTAAAGGAGCCCCTAAAATGAGCGTTCTCTATGGGGAAGGAAGCAAAAAGAACTAAGGAAAGTCCTCTGGTCTTTCAAAGTAGAGAGAAGTCAAATTTAAACCTCCACAACACTCTCACAATCCAATGTCTTTATTCTCAAAAGCAGTGGTCAAAATGAGAAAAAAAGAATGTAGAAAGAATCCAGCTGCAGTATTCCCTTTTAGCCCAAAGTAAATAATCATCAAGTAGAAGTTTCTTTTCCACATACTGCTGGCTTTCAACATATATACACTTTTAATAAAGAACACGTGAGCGAGAGCTTGAAGCAGCCCCTAGAGCTCAAGCCAAGCCCTCTGTGGTTCTGGATTCTGATTCAGTGGCCATTGCTGACTGCTCATATAATCATATTTTAAATGAGTAGAAGTGACTTCTTCACCTTACAAAATCTTGTTTTCATAAAAGCCATGGCATCTCAGAAGCAATAATTACTTAAAATAGCTTATGGCTCACATAGTTAACCTTACCCAACCCATGACCTTAAGCAAAGGCCTTGAAGGTTAGCTAACTCTATGACATATAATTTAGGATGACCGGTTTTCTATTCATTAATTTAAGTTCATTCAAAAAAGGTTTACTGAGCAACTTCAATGTGTCAAGTCCCAAGTTAAAGGCTGGTCATCAAGTAGTAAACACATAGTCACACATTTGCCCTCCGGGTTCGTAAGAGCTCACGTGTCTATGCATTGGTACACGGTATATGTGTCAACTTGGATGGCAATATTTTACTAATCACACCCATAAAGTATTATTACAAGCCATGGTGAAGGCTGTGAAGGAAAAATAGACTAGACAATTCAAGAATACAAGATCTTACTTCTACAAGGGTACGTCCAAGTAACTGCAATCACATACTTGCCTATTAATGTCTTGAACGGATTCAGTGCAACTGGAATTAGGCCATTTTGTCTTGTGCATTCCTCTTTCCCTATTTCTGGTCATTTCTTGAAGCTTCTTCTAGTGACCAATGTCTCTGCTACCCATTGCCTCCCATCCCAGTGCTACATGGGACCAGGATGTGAACCCATCTTTCTGACTTTATTTTTCAGGTAACTGAGATCACACTCCCTTTTTTTTATTACTGTTGATGGTGCTGAGTTTTAGTCGTAGATGTGATGTATTTGTTAGCTACTTGTTAGCAAGACCTTAATTCCTAAAAGGAGATGACAAAAGTTAACCTCAGGAAACACAGAGCCTGGTAGAGAATCTGACTGAATAGGATCTTAATGTTCCTCTCAAGTAAAGTGCAGAGGAAGTTGCCAGTTCTGGTCCTATTTGTGGCCAGCCTTGAACTAATGAATTGCTATTTTCTATGTAATCTTAGCATTATACCACTGAAAAACACGCTCAATTTTCTCTGGTCTATTATCACTTTTGTCAGGCATTTTTTTCCACTTAAACCAAAGGAGATCTTATTTCAGAGGTACATCTATGTGTAGTTTTTTCTTCTCAGAGAAAAAAAAATTTCCTGTCTTCATGGCAACTTGCAATTTTAGCATTAAAAGAGGAATGCTACTATTTGATAGATTAGTTGACTCAAAGAACATTGTTGAGTACCTGGTTATCCAAATACACTATGAACGCTGATGCCTGTAATCCAGGCACAGCTTCGTTACAAGTGGGCTAGGGCATTTTGGGCAGTTATAATGTGCTGTATTTTAGCTTTCACCTTCCAAGGGCATTTCACTAACAAACTTGTCACTTGCAATTAGATTAGTCTATGTTCTAAGACACACTAAGAATTGCTTATTCAAAGCTATTATAAGGTTTGAGGCTTAAATTACTATATCTACGTAGTAATTTATATATATGTGTGTGTGTGTGTGTGTGTGTGTATACATGTGTGTATACACACACACACACACATATATGCTTAAAAATACAATACAGTTTTGTGGCAATTTTAAGTAATATTAGCCCATTTAGGGATTATTTAGGGAATCTAGAACATTCAGAAATGCAAAGTTTAGCTGTAGCTTTGAAGAGAAAACAGTTTTAATTTATATTTGTCTCTGATGTGAGATGGGCTTTCTTCAGCCAAGAGGTTCTTAGTTTTAAAACCTGAGAACATGTGATAGAATTGCTTTTCCAACATCAGTTGTTTGTTGCATAAGTAGTTGCATGTATAATTATACAAACACAACCATTGTGTTTTCTTGCTTGGAGTTGAAGGCAGAAGGGAAGGGAGTGAGATGTTTATAAACATTGCCAAATATTATGTTCAAGCTATAGTCCAAATTCTAGTTAATTTTTAAAGTAGAATTAGTGTGTTTTAAGTTTCAACCCATTTATATTCTCAAGGTCAAAATATTTATTAAGGCATTCTGGTATAATTAGAGAACTTACATGAAAGAATTTAATAAGTCCCAGTTTTAGTTCTGAAATGTAAACCTCTTTCCCATATTAATGGCTCTTAACAAAGACTAAATTTATTACATAAAATATAACAGCTTTGAACTACAAGTAAATGAGTAACTGAACAAGCACAAACTAAAATTTGATTCCTGAAGTAGTTATGATTAGTATCTGAAAAAGCTGCAGTATTCAGAAAAACTGTTTGCAGTTTTATTAAGACTACCAAAAAGCCACGGGCTGCAGATACTGAACTCATCCCAGGAAAGCCACAACCTAATTTTGCTGAAAAGTAAAGACACAAGGCCAATAGTAATAGAAGCTCCATTATTTTGCCTAACCTGGATCACTGTAATGATCTAAGGAAATATTAATCACTGATCATTGTTTACAGGAGAAGTAAATAATGCAAACCAGGTAATTTTCTTGCTGCTTATTTATGATTTTGTTAAATGACTCAGTCAACCAGAAACTTGGCAAGGTCTCTAATAATCATGTCTTTTTTTTTTTTTTTTTTTTTTAGTTCTAGGTAAATAGGAATTCTTTTATAAAAGTGTTTGCATTTAAAACCAAGGCTCAGGTCACCTGGGTGGCTCAGTCGGTTAAACATCTCCCTTTAATTCAGGTCATCTCAGGGTCCTAGGATTGAGCCCTGTGTCAGGCTCCCTGCTCAGTGGGAAGTCTGTTCCCCCTTTCCTCTACACACCCCACTCATGCTCTCGCTCTCCCTTCTCTCAAATAAATAAATAAAAGTTTAAAAAGAAAATGCAAGGCTCAGAGTTGTATTTGATTTTAAAAGATGCCATTTTAACATCCACTGTGCACTAAGGACATGGCATAGAAAATTAAGTAATACTTGGTTGATTTCCTTAAGAACCTGATAATCTTGAGAGTAAAACGGACACCAAGAAAGGTTTCAACAAGATATTTTGAGTTCTAAACTGACTATGATTTACTGGAAATATCCTTGCTTGGCCTTTCACGGCTATCTGATTTCACAGAAATTACTTCAATTTGTTTCTCAGTACTCTTACTTCTCAAATCAGGACGATAATAACCGTGTCTGCATCATAGGGTTGTTATGAGGATTAAATCAGCTAATGCCTGTACAGAATGCTACTTGATATACAAAAAATGACTCAA